>NC_091225.1:0-300000 GCF_040958095.1 Procambarus clarkii
CAAAATATGGCTCAGGTCTCGAAATTGGCATGTTTAGGATATTTTGAAAAGTGCACGGGGGATTTGGGACAAATGTGACCAAATGCTGCTTTGAGTACTTCGCATATGTTGGTATAAAAGTCGTAAATTTCTAAACTGCGAATACGTGCAGAGAGCCTGAATTTGACTCCAAATAATGGCTCAGGCCTCGAAAATTGGGATATTTGGGATATTTCGAAAACTGCAGGGGGAGTTTGTGCAAAATGTGACTCTCTGCCACTTTCAGTACTTGTCATATGTTGGATATAAAAAGTCGTAATATCAAACTGCGAATACGTGCAGAGAGCCAGAATTTGGCTCCAAAATATGACTCTGGCCTCAAAATTGGGATGTTTTCGGATATTTTTGAAGACTGCAGGGAGGTTTGGGACAAATGTGACCAAAACGACGCTTTCAGTACTTTGCATATGTTGGGTATAAGAAAGTAGTAATTTCAAACTGCGAATACGTGCAGAGACACACAAATTGTCTCCAAAATAAAGCTCAGGCCTCGAAATTGTGATGTTTGGGATATTTTGAAAACTGCAGGGAGGTTTGGGACAAATGTTACCAAAACGCCGCTCTCAGTAATTCGCATATGTTGGGTATAAAAATTAGTAATTTCAAACTGCGAATACGTGCAGACAGCCTGAATTTGGCTCCAAAATATGGCTCGCGCCTCGAAATTGGGATATTTGGGATATTTTGAAAATTGCAGGGGAGTTTGTGCAAAATGTGACTCACTGCTTCTTTCAGTACTTGGCGTATGATGGGTATAAAAATTCGTAATATTAAACTGCGAATACGTGCAGAGAGCCAGAATTTGGCTCGAAAATATGGCTCTGGCCTCGATATTAAGATGGTAGTGATATTTTGAAAACTGCTTGGAGGTTTATAACAAATGTGACCAAACGCTGCTTTCAGTACTTCGCATTTGTTGGGTATAAAAAATTCGTAATTTCAAACTGCGAATAAGTGCAGAGAGCCAGAATTTGGCACCAAAATATGGCTCCGGCCTCGAAATTGGGATGTTTGGGATATTGTGAAAATTGCAGGGGAGTTTGTGCAAAATGTGACTCACTGCTGCTTTCAGTACTTGGCGTATGATGGGTATAAAAATTCGTAATATTAAAACTGCGAATACGTGCAGAGAGCCAGAATTTGGCTCCAAAATATGACTCTGGCCTCAAAATTGGGATGTTTCGGATATTTTGAAGACTGCAGGGAGGTTTGGGACAAATGTGACCAAACGCCGCTTTCAGTACTTGGCATATGTTGGGTATAAAAAAGTCGCAATTTCAAACTGCGAATACGTGCAGAGAGCCAGAATTCGGCTCCAAAATATGGCTCAGGCCTCGAAATTGGGATATTGGGGATATTTCGTAAACTGCAGGGGAGTTTTGTGCAAAATGTGACTCATTGCTGCTTTCAGAACTAGGCATATGTTGGGTATAAAAAGTCGTAATTTAAATCTGCGAATACGTGCATAGAGCCAAAATTTGGCTCTAAAACATGGCTCAGGCCTCGAAATTTGGGAATTTTGGATATTTTGAAACCTGCAGGGGAGTTTGTGCAAAATGTGACTCACTGCTGCTTTCAGTGCTCGGCATATGTTGGGTATAAAAATTCGCAATTTCAAACTGCCAAATACGTGCTGAGAGGCAGAATTTGGCTCCAAAATATGCTGAGGTCTCGAATTTGGGATATTTGGGATATTTTGAAAACTGCAGGGGAGTTTGTGAAAAATGTCACTCACTGCCGCTTTCAGTACTTGGGCATTTGTTGGGTATAAAAAAGTCGTAATTTTCAAACTGCGAATACGTGCAGAGAGCCTGAATTTGGCTCTAAAAATATGGCTCAGGTCTCGAAATTGGGATGTTTGATATATTTTGAAAACAGCAGGGGGGATTGGGACAAATGTGTCCAAAACGCCGCATTCAGTTCTTGGCATATGTTGGGTATAAAAAAGTCGCAATTTCAAACTGCAAATACGTGCAGAGAGCCAGAATTTGGCTCCAAAAAATGGCTCAGGCCTCGAAATTGGGATATTTGGGATATTTTGTAAACTGCAGGGGAGTTTATGCAAAATGTGACTCACTGCCGCTTTCAGGACTTGGCATATGTTGGGTATAAAAAATTCGTAATTTCAAACTGCGAATACGTGCAGAGAGCCAGAATTTGGCTCCAAAATATGACTCTGGCCTCGAAATTGGGATGTTTCGGATATTTTGAAGACTGCAGGGAGGTTTGGGACAAATGTGACCAAACGCCGCTTTCAGTACTTTGCATATGTTGGGTATAAAAAAGTAGTAATTTCAAACTGCGAATACGTGCAGAGACACACAATTTATCTCCAAAATATCGCTCAGGCCTCGAAATTGGGATGTTTGGGATATTTTGAAAACTGCAAGGGGGATTGGAACAAATGTGACCAAACGCCGCTTTCAGTACTTGGCATATGTTGGGTATAAAAAAGTCGCAATTTCAAACTGCGAATACGTGCAGAGAGCAAGAATTCGGCTCCAAAATATGGCTCAGGCCTCGAAATTGGGATATTGGGGATATTTCGTAAACTGCAGGGGAGTTTGTGCAAAATGTGACTCATTGCTGCTTTCAGAACTAGGCATATGTTGGGTATAAAAAGTCGTAATTTAAAAATGCGAATACGTGCATAGAGCCAAAATTTGGCTCTAAAACATGGCTCAGGCCTCGAAATTGGCATGTTTTGGATATTTTGAAAACTGCAGAGGGTTTGGGACAAATTTGACCAAACGCCGCTTGCAGTACGTGGCATATGTTGGGTATAAAAAGTCGTAATTTCAAACTGCGAATACGCGCAGAGAGCCAGAATTTGGCTTCAAAATACGGCTCAGGCCTCGAAATTTGGATGTTTGGGATATTTTGAAAACTGCAGGGTGGATTGGGACAAATGAGACCAAACGCCGCTTTCAGTACTTGGCATATGTTGGGTATAAAAAATTCGCAATTTCAAACTGCGGAATACGTGAATAGAGCCAAAATTTGGCTCCAAAATATGGCTCAGGCCTCGAAATTGGGATGTTTGGGATATTTTGAAAACTGCAGGGGGATTTGGGACAAATGTGACCAAATGCTGCTTTCAGTACTTCGCATATGTTGGGTATAAAAGTCGTAATTTCAAACTGCGAATACGTGCAGATAGCCTGAATTTGACTCCAAATAATGGCTCAGGCCTCGAAATTGGGATATTTGGGATATTTCGAAAACTGCAGGGGAGTTTGTGCAAAATGTGACTCACTGCAACTCTCAGGACTTGGCATTTGTTGGGTATAAAAAGTCGTTATATCAAGCTGCGAATACGTGCAGAGATTCTAAATTTGGCTCTAAAATGTGGCTCAAGCCTCGAAATTGGAATGTTTGGGATATTTTTAAAACTGTAGGGAGGTTTGGGACATATGTGACCAAACACCGCATTCAGTACTTGGCATATGTTGGGTATAAAAAGTTTTAATTTCAAACTGCGAATACGTGCAGAGAGCCAGAATTTGGCTCCAAAATATGGCTCAGGCCTCGAAATTGGGATATTTTGAAAACTGCAGGGGAGTTTGTTCAAAATGTGACTCACTGCCGCTTTCAGTACTAGGCATATGTTGGGTATAAAAATGTAGCAATTTCAAACTGCGAATACGTGCAGAGAGCCAGAATTTGGCTCCAAAAATATGGCTCAGGCCTTGAAATTGGTATGTTTGGGATATTTGAAAACTGCAGGGGAGTTTGTTTAAAATGTGACTCATTGCCGCTTTCAGCACTTGGCATATTTTGGGTATAAAAAATCGTAATATCAAACTGCGAATGCGTGCATAGAGCCAGAATTTGGCTCCAAAAAATGGCGTCCATTAGGGAGGCTCCGGCCTCCCCTGATGCTGTGAGCCCCTGGATAGCTGCAGTGAGCACACACTGGCCCAAAAAAGCCAGCTGAATTCAAAGATGAGCTCCAGGCGAGGTGTGGAAAGAAAGTCCAGCCAGGAGCGTTCAAACTGCGCGCCAAGATGGCCGACCTTTCGGGCGGGAATCTCTTCCACAACGAAATCTTTTATTGTAGAGCTGTTGACAACATACTTTTATCTCAACTTAAGTTTTCGCGACGCATAATTTTTTCTCATTTGGAAAATACATTATCATCTTCACTATAAATTACTACTATAGCGTGTCATTTCTGCTCACACTCATCTCTAAATAAAATGATTACAAATATTTCCCAAGACATAAACTGCCTCATCCAGCCCGCATCTTCCCTCATTCCAAATCCACAAACCCACCAACAATCCTCCAACTTCATGGGAAGGTCAAGCTTCCCATGACCTTGGAGTCATTGGATATGGGTTTGTGGATGACCTGACCTAGCAGTTTATGCCTTTGGGGAAAAACTCCCCCCCCCCCATGGCATATGCATTAATGATATATAATGAATATGCCTGCCAGTCCAAGTCTAATCTTAAGATAATTCTCCTATCTCTCAATTTATTTACCTAATCTTCACAGCAAGTCTTTGTCACCCACATTGAACAATATTCTAAGTCTTCACTACTCCAAAACTTGCCTCGCCACCCAGCTTTTACCTTACCACACATCTTTGCTACCCATCATTTGGTTTGTATTAAACATTCAAGGTTAAATGTTCGCCCTTGATCACCTAGCAGCAATTGAGGATACAGATGTAAGTTGATTGGATAGTCGCGTTCTGAGTGTAAACTAGTAGAACGTAAGTCAAGAAACTGCAGATAGCCTATTGGCCTGCACGTATCTCCACCTATTTATATCCACCCACACTCATTCATATACGTCTAACCTAAGCTTCAACCAATCAAAGATTCCTATGCCTATTATGATCCAGTAATATGGATCCAGTGATCCAGTAGTATGATCCACAATAGACAGGAGAATGTCCAGGACGGACCGAAACGTCGTCGTCCCTTCACCTTCCAGTGTGTGGTCTGATCAACATACTTCAGCCACGTTATTGTGACTCGTCGTCTGCACATGATCCAGTAATTTGTTCCACAAATCCACAACCCAGTTACCAAACCAGTATTTACCCAGGTATCTCCTAAATCTAAACTTATCTTCATTTAAAGCCTTATCAATAACTCCCTTGTTATGCCCATTCATCCACTTGTACACTTCAATCATGTCACGTTAAGGTTTTTCCAACATCTCTTCATACGGAAGCTTTATAATTTGCGGGATTAACTTTGTCATCCTAACTGACGTGTTCTAGTGAATTATGTCCATTGTTTAGCATGGCGATCAAAACTGAACTGCATAATCTAAATGAGGCCTAAAAACAATACGTTAATAAACCCAGCCGACTTAATGCTAACTCTTCTATAAATAAATCTATGGGAAAGAAAAGCTCTCAGCCTGTTAACAAGAGTGTACAAATCCACAAGGGCCGGAACGAGGATTCAAACCTGCATCCGAGAGCATCCCAGACGCTGCCGTAATCGACTGAGCTACGACATGGTCAAAAGGAGTTGAAACCGAAGTTCTACTGAACTTACTGGATCCTGCAGCCTCTCCGAGGCACAAACCAGTGTTAGTGTAACAAGAATGTGAAGTTTTCTACGTCCATCTAGTTCCACCCGCTCCTCGCCAGAACTAGTTGTTAAATAAGCACTTTACCTTGACTCCTCTGATCCAACACTTGTCCACACGTGCCACACTCCTGAAAAAATATTTTTTACATATATTAAGGGCAAGTATAAGTAAGTAATTATCAAAAGAAGGTACCAAACCAGCAAGGCTATGTAGCACCAGGGTAAGTATAAACAGTTTATTTCAAATACAATCGAGTAGGAAAATACAATTATGAATTTCAAGAACACTGGAACCAATCACTGGAAAAGGTGAAATTGCAATGGAGATTAATTACATATTGTATCAACAATAGCGAGTAGGCAAGACTGATAAGACTGCAATAGCCTAACGGAATACATTTTTGTCTCCGACTCATGAGGCTATGGTTAAGCATCAATGTTCTTTTAAAGTTACATAGAAACACATTATCTTATTAGGGTCTTCCACTAAAAACAAACCTTTAGCTAATCTTAGATAAACGTACTGTGTATTATTAATTTATTTAGCTGTTTATTTATTTATTTAGCTGCTACTCCCCTGCAGTTTTCGAAATATCCCAAATATCCCAAATTCGAGGCCTGAGCCATATTTTGGAACCAAATTCTGGCTCTCTGCACGTATTCGCAGTTTAAAATTGCTACTTTTTTATACCCAACATATGCCAAGTTCTGAAAGCGGCGTTTGATCATATTTTGCCCAATCCACCCTGCAGTTTTCAAAATATCAAAACATCCCAATTTTTAGGCTTGATCCATATTTTGGAGCCAAATTCGGGTTCTCTGCACGTATTCGCAGTTTTAAATTACGTTTTTTTATACCCAACATATGCCAAGAATTGAAAACGGCGTTTGGACACATTTGTTCCAATCCCCCATGCAGTTTTCAAAATGTATCAAACATCCGAATTTCGAGGCCTGAACCATATTTTGGAGCCAAATTCTGGCTCTCTGCACGTATTCGCAGTTTGAATTTACTACTTTTTATACCCAACATATGCAAAGTACTGAAAGCGGCAGTGATTCACATTTTGCACAAACTCCCCTGCAGTTTTCAAAATACCCCAAATATCCCAGTTTCGAGGTCTGAGCCATATTTTGGAGCCAAATTCTGGCACTCTGCACGCATTCGCAGTTTGATATTACGACTATTTATACCCAACATATGCCAAGTACGGAAAGCGGCATTAAATCACATTTTGCACAAACTCCCCTGCAGTTTTCAAAATATCCCAAATATCCCAATTTCGAGGCCTGAGCCATATTTTGGAGCCAAATTCTGGCTCTCTGCACGTATTTGCAGTTTGAAATTACGATTTTTTATACCCAACATATGCCAAAAACTGAAAGCGGCGTTTGGTCACATTTGTCCCAATCCCCCCTGCAATTTTCAAAATATCCCGAAAATCCCAATTTCGAGGCCGGAGCCATATTTTGGAGCCAAATTCTGGCTCTCTGCACGTATTTACAGTTTAAAATTGCAAATTTTTTATTCCCAACATATGCCATGTCCTGAAAGCGGCATTTGGTCACATTTGGCCCAATCCCCCCTGCAGTTTTCAAAATATCCCAAACATCCCAATATCGAGGCCTGAGCCATATTTTGGAGTCAACGTCTGGCTCTCTGCACGTATTCACAGTTTTATATTACGACTTTTTATACCCAACATATGCCAAGTCCTTAGAGCAGCAGTGAGTCGAATTTTGCACAAACTCCCCTGCAGTTTTCAAAATATCCCAAATATCCCAATTTCATGGCCTGAGCCTGATTTTGGAGCCAAATTCTGGCTCTCTGCACGTATTCGCAGTTTGAAATTGCGACTTTTTTATACCCAACATATAACAAGTACTGAATGCAGCCTTTGGACACATTTGTCCCAATCCCCCCTGCAGTTTTCAAAAATTTATCAAACATCCCAATTTCGAGGCTTGAGCCGTATTTTGGAGCCAAATTCTGGCTCTCTGCACGTATTCGCAGTTTGAAATTACGACTTTTTATACCCAACATATGCCAAGTACTGAAAGCGGCAGTGAGTCACATTTTGCACAAACTCCCCTGCAGTTCTCAAAATATCCCAAATATCCCCGTTTCGAGATCTGAGCCATATTTTGGAGCCAAATTCAGGCTCTCTGCACGTATTCGCAGTTTGGTATTACGACTTTTTATACCCAACATATGCCAAGTACTGAAAGCGGCGTTTGGTCATATTTGTCCCAAACCCCCCTGCAGTTTTCAAAATATCCCAAACTTCCCAATTTCATGGCCCGAGACATATTTTGGAGCCAAATTCTGGCTCTCTTAACGTATTCGCAGTTTGAAATTGCGACTCTTTTATACCCAATAAATGCCAAGTACTGATTGCGCCGTTTGGACACATTTGTCCCAATCCCCCCTGCAGTTTTCAAAAAATATCAAATATCCTAATTTCGAGGCCTGAACAATATTTTGGAGCCAAATTCTCGCTCTCTGCACGTATTCGCAGTTTGATATTACGCCTTTTTATACCCAACATATGCCAAGTACGAAAAACGGCGTTTGGTGAAATTTGTCCCAAACCCCTCCCTGTAGTTTTCAAAATATCCCAAGCATGCCAATTTCGAGGCCAGAGCCATATTTTGGAGCCAAATTCTGGCTCTCTGCACGTATTCGCCCTTTGAAATTACGACTTTTTATACCCAACATATGACAAGTTCTGAAAGCGGCGTTTGGTCAAATTTATCCCAATTCAATCAATAGGGGAGCTGGTCGGCCGAGCGGACAGCACGCTGGACTTGTGATCCTGTGGTCCTGGGTTCGATCCCAGGCGCCGGCGAGAAACAATGGGCAGAGTTTCTTTCACCCTATGCCCCTGTTACCTAGCAGTAAAATAGGTACCTGGGTGTTAGTCAGCTGTCACGGGCTGCTTCCTGGGGGTGGAGGCCTGGTCGAGGACCGGGCCGCGGGGACACTAAAGCCCCGAAATCATCTCAAGATAACCTCAAGAAGATCCCCCCTGCAGTTTTTAAAATATCCCAAACATCTTAATTTCGAGGCTTGAGCCATATTTTGGAGCCAAATTCTGGCTCTCTGCACGTATTCGCTGTTTTAAATTACGACTTTTTATACCCAACATATGACAAGTACTGAAAGCGGCGTTATGGTTATATTGGTCCCAAAACCCCTGCAGTTTTCAAAATATCCCAAACATCCCAATTGCGAGGCCTGAGCCATATTTTGGTGCCAAATTCTGTCTCTCTGAACGTGTTCGCAGTTTGAAATTGCGACTTTTTAATACCCAATAAATGCCAAGTACTGAAAGCAGCAGTGAGTCACATTTTGCACAAACTCCCCTGCAGTTTTCAAAATATCCCAAAAATCCCAATATCGAGGCCCGAGCCATATTTTGGAGCCAAATTCTGGCTCTCTTAACGTATTCGCAGTTTGAAACTGCGACTTTTTTATACCCAATTAATGTCAAGTACTGAAAGCGGCGTTTGGACACATTTGTCCCAATCCCCTCTGCAGTTTTCAAAATATATCAAACATCCCAATTTCGAGGACTGAGCCATATTTTGGAGCCAAATTCAGGCTCTCTGCACGTATTCGGAGTTTGAAATTACGACTTTTTATACCCAATATATGCCAAGTATTGAAAGCAGCAGTGAGTCACATTTTGCACAAACTCCCCTGCAGTTTTCAAAATATCCCAGATATCCCAGTTTCGAGGTCTGAGCCATATTTTGGAGCCAAATTCTGGCTCTCTGCACGTATTCGCAGTTTGATATTACGACTTTTTATACCCAACATATGCCAAGTACTGAAAGCGGCAGTGAGTCACATTTTGCACAAACTCCCCTGCAGTTTTCAAAATATCACAAATATCCCAATTTCGAGGCCTAAGCCATCTTTTGGAGCTAAATTCTCGCTCTCTGCACGTATTCGCAGTTTGAAATTACGACTTTATAAACCCAACATATGCCAAGTACTGAAAGCGGCATTTGGTCACATTTGTCCCAAACCTCTCTGCAGTTTTCAAAATATCCCAAATATCCTAATTTCGAGGCCTGAGCCATACTATAGAGCCAAATTCTGGCTCTCTGCCTGTAGTCGCAGTTTTTAATTACGACTTTTTATACCCAACATATGCGAAGTACTGAAAGCAGCGTTTGGTCACATTTGTCCCTAACCTCCCTGCAGTTTACAAAATTTCCCAAACATCCCAATTTCGAGGCCTGAGCCATATTTTGGAGCCAAATTCAAGCTCTTTGCACGTATTCGCAGTATGAATTTTCGACTTTATATACCCAACATATGCCAAGTACTGAAAGTGGCGTTTGGTCAAATTTGTCCCAATCCCCCCTGCAGTTTTAAAATATCCCAAACATCTCAATTTCGAGGCCAGAGCCATATTTTGAAGCCAAATTCTTGCTCTCTGAACGTATTTGCAGTTTTAAATTACGACTTTTTATACCTAACATATGCCAAGTACTGAGAGCGGCAATGAGACATAGAATTTGGCTCCAAAATATGGATCAGGCCTCGAAATTGGGATATTTGGGATATTTCGAAAACTGCAGGGGAATTTGTGCAAAATGTGACTCTGCCGCTTTCAGGACTAGGCATATGTTGGGTGTAAAAAGTCGTAATATCAAACTGCGAATACGTGCAGAGAGCCAGAATTTGCCTCCAAAATATGGCTCAGGCCTCGATATTGGGATGTTTGGGATATTTTGAAAACTGCAGTTAGATTTGGGACAAATGTGACCAAACGCCGCTTTCAGTACTTGGCATATGTTGGGTATAAAAAGTCGTTATTTCAAACTGCGAATACGTGAAGAGAGCCTGAATTTGGTTCCAAAATATGGCTCAGGCCTCGAAATTGGGATGTTTGGGAAATTCTAAAAACTGCAGGGGAGTTTGTGCAAATTTGTGACTCACTGCCGCGTCCAGTACTTAGCATATGTAGGGTATAAAAAGTCGTAATATCAAACTGCGAATACGTGAATAGAGCCAGAATTTGGCTCCAAAATATGGCTCAGGCCTCGAAATTGGGATGTTTGGGATATTTTGTAAACTTGAGGGAGGTTTGGGACAAATGTGACCAAACGCCGCTTTCAGTACATGGCATATGTTGGGTATAAAAAGACGTAATTTCGAACTGCGAATACGTGAATAGAGCCAGAATTTGGCTCCAAAATATGGCTCAGGCCTTGAAATTGGGATGTTTGGGATATTTTGAAAACTGGAGGGAGGTTTGGGACAAATGTGACCAAACGCCGCTTTCAGTACTTCGCATATGTTGGGTATAAAAAAGTCGTAATTTTAAACTGCAAATACGTGCAGAGAGACTGAATTTGGCTGCAAAATATGGGTCAGGCCTCGAAATTGGGATATTTAGGATATTTTGAAAACTGCAGGGAGGTTTGGGGCAAATGTGACCAAACGCCGCTTTCAGTACTTCGCATATGTTGGGTATAAAAAAGTCGTAATTTTAAACTGCAAATACGTGCAGAGAGACTGAATTTGGCTGCAAAATATGGGTCAGGCCTCGATATTGGGATATTTGGGATATTTTGAAAACTGCAGGGGGGATTGGGACAAATGTGACTAAACGCCGCTTTCAGTATATGACATATGTTGGGTATAAAAAGACGTAATTTCGAACTGCGAATACGTGCAGAGAGCCAGAATTTGGCTCCAAAATATGGCTCAGGCCTCGAAATTGGGATATTTCAGATATTTCGAAAACTGCAGGGGAGTGTGTGCAAAATGTGACTCACTGCCGCTTTCAGGACTTGGCATATGTTGGGTATAAAAAGTCGTAATATCAAAATGCGAATACGTGGAAAGAGCCAGAATTTGGCTCCAAAATATGGGTCAGGCCTCGATATTGGGATGTTTGGGATATTTTGAAAACTGCAGGAAAGTTTGGGACAAATGTGACCAAACGCCGCTTTCAGTACTTTGCATATGTTGGGTTTAAAAAAAGTCGTAATTTCAAACTGCAAATACGTGCAGAGAGCCATAATTTGGCTCCAAAATATGGCTCAGGCCTCGAAATTGGGATATTTGGGATATTTTGAAAACTGCAGGGATGTTTGGAACAAATGTGACCAAATGCCGCTTTCAGTACTTCGCATATGTTGGGTATAAAAATGCCGTAATTTCAAACTGCAAATACGTGCAGAGAGCCTGAATTTGGCTCCAAAATATGGCTCAGGCCTCGAAATTGGGATATTTAGGATATTTTGAAAACTGCAGGGAGGTTTGGGGCAAATGTGACCAAACGCCGCTTTCAGTACTTCGCATATGTTGGGTATAAAAATCGCAATTTCAAACTGCGAATACGTGCAGAGAGCCAGAATTTGGCTCCAAAATATGGCTCAGGCCTCGAAATTGGGATATTTGGGATATTTCGAAAACTGCAGGGGAATTTGTGCAAAATGTGACTCTGCCGCTTTCAGGACTTGGCATATGTTGGGTGTAAAAAGTCGTAATATCAAACTGCGAATACGTGCAGAGAGCCAGAATTTGGCTCCAAAATATGGCTCAGGCCTCGATATTGGGATGTTTTGGATGTTTTGAAAACTGCAGTTAGATTTGGGACAAATGTGACCAAACGCCGCTTTCAGTACTTGGCATATGTTGGGTATAAAAAGTCGTTATTTCAAACTGCGAATACGTGAAGAGAGCCTGAATTTGGCTCCAAAATATGGCTCAGGCCTCGAAATGGGGATGTTTGGGAAATTCAAAAAACTGCAGGGGAGTTTGTGCAAATTTGTGACTCACTGCCGCGTCCAGTACTTAGCATATGTTGGGTATAAAAAGTCGTAATATCAAACTGCGAATACGTGAATAGACCCAGAATTTGGCTCCAAAATATGGCTCAGGCCTCGAAATTGGGATGTTTGGGATCTTTTGAAAACTGCAGGGGAGTTTGTGCAAAATATGACTCACTGCCGCTTTCAGGACTTGGCATATGTTGGGTATAAAAAGTCGAAATATCAAACTGCGAATACGTGCAGAGAGCCAGAATTTGGCTCCAAAATATGGCTCAGGCCTCGATATTGGGATGTTTAGGATATTTTGAAAGCTGCAGTTAGATTTGGGACAAATGTGACCAAACGCCGCTTTCAGTACTTGGCGTATGTTGGGTATAAAAAGTCGCTATTTCAAACTGCGAATACGTGCAGAGAACCAGAATTTGGCTCCAAAATATGGCTCAGGCCTCGAAATTCGGATGTTTGGGATTTTTTGAAAACTGCAGGGGGGATTGGGACAAATGTGATTAAACGCCGCTTTCAGTACTTGACATATGTTGGGTATAAAAAGACGTAATTTCGAACTGCGAATACGTGCAGAGAGCCAGAATTTGGCTCCAAAATATGGCTCAGGCCTCGAAATTGGGATATTTGGGATATATTGAAAACTGCAGGGATGTTTGGAACAAATGTGACCAAACGCCGCGTTCAGTACTTCGCATATGTTGGGTATAAAAAAGCCTTAATTTCAAACTGCAAATACGTGCAGAGAGCAAGAATTTGGCTCCAAAATATGGCTCAGGCCTCGAAATTGGGATCTTTGGGATATTTTGAAAACTGTAGGGGAGTTTGTGCAAAATGTGACTCTCTGCCGTTTTCAGGACTTGTCATATGTTGGGTATAAAAAGTCGTAATTTAAAACTGCGAATACGTCAGGGAGCCAGAATTTGGCTCCAAAATAGGGCTCAGGCCTCGAAATTGGGACGTTTGGGAAATTTTGAAAACTGCAGGGGAGTTTGTGCAAAATGTGACTCGCTGCCGCTTTCAGTACTTGGCATATGTTGGGTATAAAAAGTCGTAATATCAAACTGCAAATACGTGCAAAGAGCCAGAATTTGGCTCCAAAATATGGGTCAGGCCTCGATATTGGGATATTTGGAATATTTTGAAAACTGCAGGGAGGTTTGGGACAAATGTGACCAAACGCCGCTTTTGCATATGTTGGGTTTTCGCATATGTTGGGTATAAAAAAGTCGTAATTTCAAACTGCGAATACGTTCAGAGAGCCAAAATTTGGCTCCAAAATATTGCTCAGGCCTCGAAATTGGGATGTTTGGGATATTTTGAAAACTGCAGGGGAGTTTGTGCAAAATGTGACTCACTGTCGCTTTCAGTACTTGGCATATGTTGGGTATAAAAAGTCGTAATATCAAACCCCTAATACACGCAGCGAGCCAGAATTTGGCTCCAAAGTATGGCTCAGGCCTCGAAATTGGGATATTTGGGATATTTTGAAAAGTGTGGGGAGCTTTGGGACAAATGTGACTAAACGCCGCTTTCAGTACTTGGCATATGTTGGGTATAAAAAGAGGTAATTTCGAACTGCGAATACGTGCAGAGAGCCAGAACTTGGCCCCCAAAATATGGCTCAGGCCTCGAAATTGGGATATTTGGGATATTTTGAAAACTGCAGGGATGTTTGGAACAAATGTGACCAAACGCCGCTTTCAGTTCTTGGAATATGTTGGGTATAAAAAGATATAATTTCTAACTGCGAATACGTGCAGAGAGCCAGAATTTGGCTCCAAAATATGGCTCAGGACCTCGAAATTGGGATATTTGGGATAGTTTGAAAACTACAAGGGAGATTGTGCAAAATGTGACTCACTGCCGTTTTCAGGACTTGCCATATGTTGGGTATAAAAGTCTTAATTTAAAACTGCGAATACGTGCAGAGAGCCAGAATTTGGCTCCAAAATATGGCTTAGGCCTCAAAATTGGGACGTTTGGATATTTTGAAAACTGCAGGGGAGTTTGTGCAAAATGTGACTCACTGTCGCTTTCAGTTCTTGGCATATGTTGGGTATAAAAAGTCGTAATATCAAACCCCTAATACATGCAGAGAGCCAGAATTTGGCTCCAAATTATGGCTCAGGCCTCGAAATTGGGATATTTGGGATATTTTGAAAACTCCGGGGAGGTTTGGGACAAATGTGACTAAACGCCGCTTTCAGTACTTGGCATGTGTTGGATATAAAAAGACGTAATTTCGAACTGTGAATACGTGCAGAGAGCCAGAACTTGGCTCCAAAATATGGCTCAGGCCTCGAAATTGGGATATTAGGGATATTTTGAAAACTGCAGGGATGTTTGGAACAAATGTGACCAAACGCCGCTTTTAGTTCTTGGCATATGTTGGGTATAAAAAGATGTAATTTCTAACTGCGAATACGTGCAGAGAGCCAGAATTTGGCTCCAAAATATGGCTCAGGCTTTGAAATTGGAATATTTGCGTTATTTTGAAAACTGTAGGGGAGTTTGGGCAAAATGTCACTCACTGCCGCTTTCAGTACTTGGCAAATGTTTAGCATAAAAGAGTCGCAATTTCAAACTGCGAATACGTGCAGAGATCCAGAATATGGCTCCAAAATATGGCTCAGGCCTCGAAACTGGGATATTTGGGAGTATTCGAAAACTGCAGGGGATTTTGTGCAAAATGTGACTCACTGCAGCTTTCAGGACTTGGCATATGTTGGGTATAAAAAGTCGTAATATCAAACTGCGAATATGTGCATAGAGCCAGAATTTGGCTCCAAATTATGGCTCAGGCCTCGAAATTGGGATGTTTGGGATATTTTGAAAACTGCAGGGAGGTTTGGGACAAATGTGACCAAAAGCCGCTTTCAGTACTTGGCATATGTTGGAATAAAAAAGTTGCAATTTCAAACTGCGAATACGTGCAAAGAGCCTGAATTTGGCTCCATAATATGGCTCAGGCCTCGAAATTGGGATATTTGGGATATTTTGAAAATTGCAGGGGAGTTTGTGCAAAATATGACTCACTGCCGATTTCAGGACATGGCATATGTTGGGTATAAAAAGTCGTAATTTCAACCTGAGAATACGTGCAGAGAGCCAGAATTTGGCTCCAAAATATGGCTCAGGACCTCGAAATTGGGATATTTGGGATAGTTTGAAAACTACAAGGGAGATTGTGCAAAATGTGACTCACTGCCGTTTTCAGGACTTGCCATATGTTGGGTATAAAAGTCTTAATTTAAAACTGCGAATACGTGCAGAGAGCCAGAATTTGGCTCCAAAATATGGCTTAGGCCTCAAAATTGGGACGTTTGGATATTTTGAAAACTGCAGGGGAGTTTGTGCAAAATGTGACTCACTGTCGCTTTCAGTTCTTGGCATATGTTGGGTATAAAAAGTCGTAATATCAAACCCCTAATACATGCAGAGAGCCAGAATTTGGCTCCAAATTATGGCTCAGGCCTCGAAATTGGGATATTTGGGATATTTTGAAAACTCCGGGGAGGTTTGGGACAAATGTGACTAAACGCCGCTTTCAGTACTTGGCATGTGTTGGATATAAAAAGACGTAATTTCGAACTGTGAATACGTGCAGAGAGCCAGAACTTGGCTCCAAAATATGGCTCAGGCCTCGAAATTGGGATATTTGGGATATTTTGAAAACTGCAGGGATGTTTGGAACAAATGTGACCAAACGCCGCTTTTAGTTCTTGGCATATGTTGGGTATAAAAAGATGTAATTTCTAACTGCGAATACGTGCAGAGAGCCAGAATTTGGCTCCAAAATATGGCTCAGGCTTTGAAATTGGGATATTTGCGTTATTTTGAAAACTGTAGGGGATTTTGGGCAAAATGTCACTCACTGCCGCTTTCAGTACTTGGCAAATGCTGGGTATAAAAGAGTCGCAATTTCGAAATGCGAATACGTGCAGAGATCCAGAATTTGGCTCCAAAATATGGCTCAGGCCTCGAAACTGGGATATTTGGGATATTTCGAAAACTGCAGGGGAGTTTGTGCAAAATGTGACTCACTGCAGTTTTCAGGACTTGGCATATGTTGGGTATAAAAATTTGTAATATCAAACTGCGAATATGTGCATAGAGCCAGAATTTGGCTCCAAATTATGGCTTAGGCCTCGATATTGGGATGTTTGGGATATTTTGAAAGCTGCAGAGAGATTTGGGACAAATGTGACCAAACGCCGCTTTCAGTACTTGGCGTATGTTGGGTATAAAAAGTCGTTATTTCAAACTGCGAATACGTGCAGAGAGCCAGAGGTTTCTCCAAAATATTGCTCAGGCCTCGAAATTGGGATGTTTAGGATATTTTGAAAACTGCAGGGGAGTTTGTGCAAAATGTGACTCACTGCCGCTTTCAGTACTTGGCATATGTTGGGTATAAAAAGTCGTAATATCAAACTGCGAATACTTGCAGAGAGCCAGAATTAGGCTCCAAAATATGGCTCAGGCCTCGAAATTGGGATATTTGGGATATTTTGAAAACTGCAGGGATGTTTGGGACAAATGTGACCAAACGCCGCTTTCAGTACTTTGCATATGTTGGTATAAAAAATTCGCAATTTCAAACTGCGAATGCGTGCAAAGAGCCAGAATTTGGCTCCATAATAAGGCTCAGGCCTCGAAATTGGGATATTTGGGATATTTCGAAAACTGCAGGGGAGTGTGTGCAAAATGTGACTCACTGCCGCTTTCAGGACTTGGCATATGTTGGGTATAAAAAGTCGTAATTTAAAACTGCGAATACGTGCAAAGAGCCAGAATTTGGCTCCAAAATATGGGTCAGGCCTCGATATTGGAATGTTTGGGATATTTTGAAAACTGCAGGAAAGTTTAGGACAAATGTGACCAAACGCTGCTTTCAGTACTTTGCATATGTTGGGTTTAAAAAAGTCGTAATTTCAAACTGCAAATACGTGCAGAGAGCCAGAATTTTGCTCCAAAATATGGCTCAGGCCTCGAAATTTGGATGTTTGAGATATTTTGAAAACTGCAGGGGAGTTTGTGCAAAATGTGACTCACTGCCGTTTTCAGGACTTGGCATATGTTGGGTATAAAAAGTCGTAATTTAAAACTGCGAATACGTGCAGAGAGCCAGAATTTGGCTCCAAAATATGGCTCAGGCCTCGAAATTGGGACGTTTTGGATATTTTGAAAACTGCAGGGGAGTTAATGGAAAATGTGACTCACTGCCGCTTTCAGTACTTGGCATATGTTGGGTATAAAAAGTCGTAATATCAAACAGCGAATACGTGCAAAGAGCCAGAATTTGGCTCCAAATTATGGGTCAGGCCTCGATATTGGGATATTTGGGATATTTTGAAAACTGCAGGGAGGTTTGGGACAAATGTGACCAAACGCCGCTTTCAGTCCTTCGCATATGTTTGGTATAAAAAATTCGTAATTTTAAACTGCGAATACGTGCAGAGAGACAAAATTTGGCTCCAAAATATTGCTCTGGCCTCGAAATTGGGATGTTTGGGATATTTTGAAAACTGCAGTTGAGTTTGTGCAAAATGTGACTCACTGCCGCTTTTAATACTTGGCATATGTTGGGTATAAAAAGTCGTAATATCAAACCCAGAATATATGCAGAGAGCCAGAATTTGGCTCCAAAATATTTCTCAGGCCTCGAAATTGGGATATTTGGGATATTTTGAAAACTGCAAGGAGGTTTGGGACAAATGTGACTAAACGCAGCTTTCAGTACTTGGCATATGTTGGGTATAAAAAGACGTAATTTCGAACTGCGAATACGTGCAGAGAGCCAGAATTTGGCTCAAAAATATGGCTCAGGCCTCGAAATTGGGATATTTGGGATATTTTGAAAACTGCAGGGATGTTTGGAACAAATGTGACCAAACGCCGCTTATAGTACTTGGCATATGTTGGGTATAAAAAGATGAAATTTCTAACTGCGAATACGTGCAGAGAGCCAGAATTTGGCTCCAAAATATGGCTCAGACCTCGAAATTGGGATATTTGCGTTATTTTGAAAACTGGAAGGGAGTTTGTGCAAAATGTGACTCACTGCCGCTTTCAGTACTTGGCATATGTTGGGTATAAAAAAGTCGCAATTTCAAACTGCGAATACGTGCAGAGATCCAGAATTTGGCTCCAAGATATGGCTCAGGCTTTGAAATTGGGTTATTTGGGATATTTCGAAAACTGCAGGGGAGTTTGTGCAAAATGTGACTCACTGCTGGTTTCAGGACTTGGCATATGTTGGGTATAAAAATTCGTAAAATCAAACTGCGAATACGTGCATAGAGCCAGAATTTGGCTCCAAATTATGTCTCAGGCCTCGAAATTGGGATGTTTGGGATATTTTGAAAACTGCAGGGAGGTTTGGGACAAATGTGACCAAAAGCCGCTTTCAGTACTTGCCATATGTTGGTATAAAAAATTCGCAATTTCAAACTGCGAATACGTGCAAAGAGCCAGAATTTGGCTCCATAATAAGGCTCAGGCCTCGAAATTGGGATATTT
Organism: Procambarus clarkii; assembly: GCF_040958095.1. NCBI lineage: Eukaryota > Metazoa > Arthropoda > Malacostraca > Decapoda > Cambaridae > Procambarus > Procambarus clarkii. The sequence continues at coordinate 18,918 of NC_091225.1, forward strand.
GGGATATTTCGAGAACTGCAGGGGTGTTTGTGCAAAATGTGACTCACTGCCGCTTTCAGGACTTGGCATATGTTGGGTATAAAAAGTCGTAATATCAAACTGCGAATACGTGCAAAGAGCCAGAATTTGGCTCCAAAATATGGGTCAGGCCTCGATATTGGGATGTTTGGGATATTTTCAAAACTGCAGGAAAGTTTGGGACAAATGTGACCAAACGCCGCTTTCAGTACTTTGCATATGTTGGGTTTAAAAATGTCGTAATTTCAAACTGCAAATACGTGCAGAGAGACAGAATTTGGCTCCAAAATATGGCTCAGGCCTCGAAATTGGGATGTTTGGGATATTTTGAAAACTGCAGGGGAGTTTGTGCAAAATGTGACTCACTGCCGTTTTCAGGACTTGGCATATGTTGGGTATAAAAAGTCGTAATATCAAACTGCGAATACGTGCAAAGAGCCAGAATTTGGCTCCAAAATATGGGTCAGGCCTCGATATTGGGATGTTTGGGATATTTTCAAAACTGCAGGAAAGTTTGGGACAAATGTGACCAAACGCCGCTTTCAGTACTTTGCATATGTTGGGTTTAAAAAAGTCGTAATTTCAAACTGCAAATACGTGCAGAGAGACAGAATTTGGCTCCAAAATATGGCTCAGGCCTCGAAATTGGGATGTTTGGGATATTTTGAAAACTGCAGGGGAGTTTGTGCAAAATGTGACTCACTGCCGTTTTCAGGACTTGGCATATGTTGGGTATAAAAAGTCGTAATATCAAACTGCGAATACGTGCAAAGAGCCAGAATTTGGCTCCAAAATATGGCTCAGGCCTCGAAATTGGGATATTTGTGATATTTTGAAAACTGCAGGGATGTTTGGAACAAATGTGACCAAACGCCGCTTTCAGTACTTGGCATATGTTGGGTATAAAAATTCGTAATATCAAACTGCGAATACGTGCATAGAGCCAGAATTTGGCTCCAAATTATGGCTCAGGCCTCGAAATTGGGATGTTTGGGATATTTTGAAAACTGTAGGGAGGTTTGGGACAAATGTGACCGAAAGCCGCTCTCAGTAATTGCCATATGTTGGTATAAAAAAGTTGCAATTTCAAAATGCGAATACGTGCAAAGAGCCTGAATTTGGCTCCATAATATGGCTCAGGCCTCGAAATTGGGATATTTGGGATATTTTGAAAACTGCAGGGGAGTTTGTGCAAAATGTGACTCACTGCTGCTTTCAGGACTTGGCATATGTTGGGTATAAAAAGTCGTAATTTCAAAATGCGAATACGTGCAGAGAGCCTGAATTTGGCTCCAAAATATGGCTCAGGCCTCAAATTGGGATATTTAGGATATTTTGAAAACTGCAGGGAGGTTTGGGACAAATGTGACCAAACGCCGCTTTCAGTACTTTGCATATGTTGGGTATAAAAATCGTAATTTCAAACTGCGAATACGTGCAGAGAGCCAGAATTTGGCTCCAAAATATGGCTCAGGCCTCGAAATTGGGATATTTGGGATATTTCGAAAACTGCAGGTGAATTTGTGCAAAATGTGACTCACTGCCGCTTTCAGGACTTGGCATATGTTGGGTATAAAAAGTCGTTATTTCAAACTGCGAATACGTGAAGAGAGCCTGAATTTGGCTCCAAAATATGGCTCAGGCCTCGAAATTGGGATGTTTGGGATATTTTGAAAACTGGAGGGAGGTTTGGGACAAATGTGACCAAACGCCGCTTTCAGTACTTAGCATATGTTGGGTATAAAAAAGTAGTAATATCAAACTGCAAATACGTGCAGAGAGACAGAATTTGGCTCCAAAATATGGCTCAGGACCTAGAAATTGTGATATATGGGATATTTTGAAAACTACAGGGGAGTTTGTGCAAAATGTGACTCACTGCCGTTTCCAGGACTTGCCATATGTTGGGTATAAAGAGTCATAATTTAAAACTGCGAATACGTGCAGAGAGCCAGAATTTGGCTCCAAAATATGGCTCAGGCCTCGAAATTGGGACGTTTGGATATTTTGAAAACTGCAGGGGAGTTTGTGCAAAATTTGACTCACTGACGCTTTCAGTACTTGGCATATGTTGCGTATAAAAAGTCGAAATATTAAACTGCGAATACGTGCAAAGAGCCAGAATTTGGCTCCAAAATATGGGTTAGGCCACGATATTGGGATATTTGGGATATTTTGAAAACTGAAGGGAGGTTTGGGACAAATGTGACCAAACGCCGCTTTCAGTCCTTCGCATATGTTGGGTATAAAAAAGTCGTAATTTCAGACCACGAATACGTGCAGAGAGCCAGAGTTTGGTTCCAAAATATTGCTCAGGCCTCGAAATTTATGATGTTTAGGATATTTTGAAAACTGCAGGGGAGTTTGTGCAAAATGTGACTCACTGCCGCTTCAGTACTTGGCATATGTTGGGTATAAAAAGATGTAATTTCTAACTGCGAATACGTGCAGAGAGCCAGAATTTGGCTGCAAAATATGGCTCAGGCCTCGAAATTGGGATATTTGCGTTATTTTGAAAACTGGAGGAGAGTTTGGGCAAAATGTGACTCACTGCCGCTTTCAGTACTTGGCATATGTTGGGTATAAAAAAAGTCGCAATTTCAAACTGCGAATACGTGCAGAGATCCAGAATTTGGCTCCAAAATATGGCTCAGGCCTCGAAATTGGGATATTTCAGATATTTCGAAAACTGCAGGGGAGTGTGTGCAAAATGTGACTCACTGCCGCTTTCAGGACTTGGCATTATGTTGGGTATAAAAAGTCGTAATATCAAACTGCGAATACGTGCAAAGAGCCAGAATTTGGCTCCAAAATATGGGTCAGGCCTTGATATTGGGATGTTTGGGATATTTTGAAAACTGCAGGAAAGTTTGGGACAAATGTGACCAAACGATGCTTTCAGTACTTTGCATATGTTGGGTTTAAAAAAGTCGTAATTTCACACTGCAAATACGTGCAGAGAGCCAGAATTTGGCTCCAAAATATGGCTCAGGACCTCGAAATTGTGATATATGGGATATTTTGAAAACTACAGGGGAGTTTGTGCAAAATGTGACTCACTGCCGTTTTCAGGACTTGGCATATGTTGGGTATAAAAAGTCGTAATTTCAAACTGCGAATACGTGCAGAGAGCCTGAATTTTGCTCCAAAATATGTCTCAGGCCTCGAAATTGGGATATTTAGGATATTTTGAAAACTGCAGGGAGGTTTGGGACAAATGTGACCAAACGCCGCTTTCAGTACTTGGCATATGTTGGGTATAAAAAGTCGTAATATCAAACTGCGAATACGTGCAGAGAGACAGAATTTGGCTCCAAAATATGGCTCAGGCCTCGATATTGGGATGTTTGGGATATTTTGAAAGCTGCAGTTAGATTTGGGACAAATGTGACCAAACGCCGCTTTCAGTACTTGGCATATGTTGGGTATAAAAAGTCGTTATTTCAAACTGTGAATACGTACAGAGAGAGAGAATTTTGCTCCAAAATATGGCTCAGGCCTCGAAATTGGGATGTTTGGGATATTTTGAAAACTGCAGGGGGGATTGGGACAAATGTGACTAAACGCCGCTTTCAGTACTTCGCATATGTTGGGTATAAAAAAGTCATAATTTCAAACTGCGAATGCGTGCATAGAGCCAGAATTTGGCTCCAAAATATGGCTCAGGCCTCGAAATTGGGATGTTTGGGATATTTTGAAAACTGCGGGGAGGTTTGGGACAAATGTGACTAAACGCCGCTTTCAGTACTTGGCTTATGTTGGGTATAAAAAGACGTAATTTCGAACTGCGAATACGTGCAGAGAGCCAGAATTTGGCTCCAAAATATGGCTCAGGCCTCGAAATTGGGATATTTGGGATATTTTGAAAACTGCAGGGATGTTTGGAACAAATGTGACCAAACGCCGCTTTCAGTACTTGGCATATGTTGGGTATAAAAAGTCGTAATTTCAAACTGCGAATACGTGCAGAGAGCCTGAATTTGGCTCCAAAATATGGCTCAGGCCTCGAAATTGGGATATTTAGGATACTTTGAAAACTGCAGGGAGGTTTGGGACAAATGTGACCAAACGCCGCTTTCAGTACTTGGCATATGTTGGGTATAAAAAGTCAATATTTCAAACTGCGAATACGTGCAGAGAGCCTGAATTTGGCTCCACAAATATGGCTCAAGCCTCGAAATTGGGATGTTTGGGATATTTTGAAAACTGCAGGGGGGATTGGGACAAATGTGAATCACTGCCGCGTCCAGTACTTGGCATTTGTTGGGTATAAAAAGTCGTAGTATCAAACTGCGAATACGTGCATAGAGCCAGAATTTGGATCCAAAATATGGCTCAGGCCTCGATATTAGGATATTTGCGATATATTAAAAACTGCAGGAAAGTTTGGGGCAAATGTGACCAAACGCCGCTTTCAGTTCTTTGCATATGTTGGGTATAAAAAAGTCGTAATTTCAAACTGCAAATACGTGCAGAGAGCCAGAATTTGGCTTCAAAATATGGCTCAGGCCTTGAAATTGGGATGTTTGGGATATTTTGAAAACTGGAGGGAGGTTTGGGACAAATGAGACCAAACGCCGCTTTCAGCACTTCACATATGTTGGGTATAAAAATTCGTAATTTCAAACTGCGAATACGTGCTGAGAGCCAGAATTTGGCTCCAAAATATGGCTCAGGCCTCGATATTGGGATGTTTGGGATATTTTGAAAACTGCAGTTTGATTTGGGACAAATGTGACCAAACGCCGCTTTCAGTACTTCGCATATGTTGGGTATAAAATTCGTAATTTCAAACTGGGAATACCTGCAGAGAGCTAGAATTTGGCTCCAAAAAATGGCTCAGTCCTCGAAATTGGGATGTTTGGGATATTTTGAAAACTGGAGGGAGGTTTGGGACAAATGAGACCAAACGCCGCTTCCAGCACTTCACATATGTTGGGCATAAAAATTCGTAATTTCAAACTGCGAATACGTGCAGAGAGCCAGAATTTGGCTCCAAAATATGGCTCAGGCCTTGAAATTGGGATGTTTGGGATATTTGGAAAAATGCAGGGGAGTTTGTGCAAAATGTATCTCATTGCCGCTTTCAGTACTTGGCATATGTTGGGTATAATAAGTCGTAATTTCAACCTGCGAATACACGCAGAGAGCCAGAATTTGGCTCCAAAATATAGCTCAGGCCTCGAAATTGGGACGTTTGGATATTTTGAATATTGCATGGGAGTTTGTGCAAAATTTGACTCACTGCCGCTTTCAGTACTTGGCATATGTTGGGTATAAAAAGTTGAAATATTAAACTGCGAATACGGGCAAAGAACCAGAATTTGGCTCCAAAATATGGGTCAGGCCTCGATATTGGGATATTTTGCATATTTTGAAAACTGCAGGGAGGTTTGGGACAAATGTGACCAAACGCCGCTTTCAGTCCTTCGCATATGTTGGGTATAAAATGTCGTAATTTCAAACCGCGAATACGTGCAGAAAGCCAGAGTTTGGCTCCAAAATATTGCTCAGGCCTCGAAATTGGGATGTTTAGGATATTTAGAAAACTGCAGGGGAGTTTGTGCAAAATGTGACTCACTGCCGCTTTCAGGACTTGGCATATGTTGGGTATAAAAATTCGTAATATCAAACAGCGACTACATGCATAGAGCCTGAATTTGGCTCCAAATTATGGCTCAGGTCTCGATATTGGGATGTTTGTGATATTTGAAAACTGGAGAGAAGTTTGGGACAAATGTGACCAAACGCCGCTTTCAGGACTTGGCATAAGTTGGGTATAAAAAGTCGTAATATCAAACTGCGAATACGTGCAGAGAGCCAGAATTTTGCTCCAAAATATGGCTCAGGCCTCGATATTGGGATGTTTGGGATATTTTGAAAACTGCAGTTAGATTTGGGACAAATGTGACCAAACGCCGCTTTCAGTACTTCGCATATGTTGGGTATAAAATTCGTAATTTCAAACTGGGAATACGTGCAGAGAGCTAGAATTTGGCTCCAAAATATGGCTCAGTCCTCGAAATTGGGATGTTTGGGATATTTTGAAAACTGGAGGGTGGTTTGGGACAAATGTGCCCAAACGCCGCTTTTAGTACTTGGCATATGTTGGGTATAAAAATCGTAATTTCAAACTGCGAATACGTGCAGAGAGCCAGAATTTGGCTCCAAAATATTGCTCTGGCCTCGAAATTGGGATATTTCGAAAACTGCAGGGGAGTTTGTGCAAAATGTGACTCACTGCCGCTTTCAGGACTTGGCCTATGTTGGGTATAAAAAGTCGTAATATCAAACTGCGAATACGTGCAGAGAGCCAGAATTTGGCTCCAAAATATGGAATAAGGCCTCGAAATTGGGATATTTGCGTTATTTTTAAAACTGGAGGAGAGTTTGAGCAAAATGTGACTCACTGCCGCTTTCAGGACTTGGCCTATGTTGGGTATAAAAAGTCGTAATATCAAACTGTGAATACGTGCAGAGAGCCAGAATATGGCTCCAAAATATGGCTCAGGCCTCGATATTGGGATGTTTGGGATATTTTGAAAACTGCAGTTAGATTTGGAACAAATGTGACTAAACGCCGCTTTCAGTACTTCGCATATGTTGGGTATAAAAAAGTCGTAATTTAAAACTGCGAATACGTGCAGAGAGCCAGAATTTGGCTCCAAAATATGGCTCAGGCCTCGATATTGGGATGTTTGGGATATTTTGAAAGCTGCAGTTAGATTTGGGACAAATGTGACCAAACGCCGCTTTCAGTACTTGGCATATGTTGGGTATAAAAAGTCGTTATTTTAAACTGTGAATACGTGCAGAGAGAGAGAATTTTGCTCCAAAATATGTCTCAGGCCTCGAAATTGGCATGTTTGGGATATTTTGAAAACTGCAGGGGGGATTGGGACAAATGTGACTAAACCCCGCTTTCAGTACTTCGCATATGTTGGGTATAAAAAAATCATAATTTCAAACTGCGAATGCGTGCATAGAGCCAGAATTTGGCTCCAAAATATGGCTCAGGCCTCGAAATTGGGATGTTTGGGATATTTTGAAAACTGCGGGGAGGTTTGGGACAAATGTGACTAAACGCTGCTTTCAGTACTTGGCTTATGTTGGGTATAAAAAGACGTAATTTCGAACTGCGAATACGTGCAGAGAGCCAGAATTTGGCTCCAAAATATGGCTCAGGCCTCGAAATTGGGATATTTGGGATATTTTGAAAACTGCAGGGATGTTTGGAACAAATGTGACCAAACGCCGCTTTCAGTACTTGGCATATGTTGGGTATAAAAAGTCGCAATTTCAAACTGCGAATACGTGCAGAGAGCCTGAATTTGGCTCTAAAATATGGCTCAGGCCTCGAAATTGGGATATTTAGGATATTTTGAAAACTGCAGGGAGGTTTGGGACAAATGTGACCAAACGCCGCTTTCAGTACTTCGCATATGTTGGGTATAAAAATCGTAATTTCAAACTGCGAATATGTGCTGAGAGCCTGAATTTGGCTCCAAAATATAACTCAGGCCTCGAAATTGGGATATTTGGGATATTCCGAAAACTACTGGGGAATTTGTGCAAAATGTGACTCACTGCCGCTTTCAGGACTTGGCATATGTTGGGTGTAAAAAGTCGTTATATCAAACTGCGAATACGTGCAGAGAGCCAGAATTTGGCTCCAAAATATGGCTCAGGCCTCGATATTGGGATGTTTGGGATATTTTGAAAACTGCAGTTAGATTTGGGACAAATGTGACCAAACGCCGCTTTCAGTACTTGGCATATGTTGGGTATAAAAACTCGTTATTTCAAACTGCGAATACGTGAAGAGAGCCTGAATTTGGCTCCAAAATATGGCTCAGGATTCTAAATTGGGACGTTTGGATATTTTGAAAACTGCAGGGGAGGTTGCGCAAAATTTGACTCACTGCCGCTTTCAGTACTTGGCATATGTTGGGTATAAAAAGTCGTAATATCAAACTGCGAATACGTGAATAGAGCCAGAATTTGGCTCCAAAATATGGCTCAGGCCTCGAAATTGGGATATTTGGGATATTTTGAAAACTGCAGGGATGTTTGGAACAAATGTGACCAAGCGCCGTTTTCAGTACTTGGCATATGTTGGGTATAAAAAGATGTAATTTCTAACTGCGAATACGTGCAGAGAGCCAGAATTTGGCTGCAAAATATGGAATAAGGCCTCGAAATTGGGATATTTGCGTTATTTTTAAAACTGGAGGAGAGTTTGAGCAAAATGTGACTCACTGCCGCTTTCAGTACTTGGCATATGTTGGGTTTAAAAAAAGTCGTAATTTCAAACTGCAAATACGTGCAGAGAGCCAGAATTTGGCTCCAAAATATGGCTCAGGCCTCGAAATTGGGACGTTTGGGATATTTTGAAAACTGCAGGGGAGTTAATGGAAAATGTGACTCACTGCCGCTTTCAGTACTTGGCATATGTTGGGTATAAAAAGTCGTAATATCAAACAGCGAATACGTGCAAAGAGCCAGAATTTGGCCCCAAAATATGGGTCAGGCCTCGATATTGGGATATTTGGGATATTTTGAAAACTGCAAGGAGGTTTGGGACAAATGTGACCAAACGCCGCTTTCAGTCCTTCGCATATGTTTGGTATAAAAAATTCGTAATTTCAAACTACGAATACGTGCAGAGAGACAAAATTTGGCTCCAAAATATTGCTCTGGCCTCGAAATTGGGATGTTTGGGATATTTTGAAAACTGCAGGGGAGTTTGTGCAAAATGTGACTCACTGCCGCTTTTAATATTTGGCATATGTTGGGTATAAAAAGTCGTAATATCAAACCCCGAATACATGCAGAGAGCCAGAATTTGGCTCCAAAATATGGCTCAGGCTTCGAAAATGGGATATTTGGGATATTTTGAAAACTGCTAGGAGGTTTGGGACAAATGTGACTAAACGCCACTTTCAGTACTTGGCATATGTTGGGTATAAAAAGACGTAATTTCGAACTGCGAATACGTGCAGAGAGTCAGAATTTGACTCCAAAATATGGCTCAGGCCTCGAAATTGGGATATTTGGGATATTTTGAAAACTGCAGGGATGTTTGGAACAAATGTGACCAAACGCCGCTTATAGTAATTGGCATATGTTGGGTATAAAAAGATGTAATTTCTAACTGCAAATACGTGCAGAGAGCCAGAATTTGGCTCCAAAATATGGCTCAGACCTCGAAATTGGGATGTTTGCGTTATTTTGAAAACTGGAGGGGAGTTTGGGCAAAATGTGACTCACTGCCGCTTTCAGGACTTGGCATATGTTGGGTATAAAAATTCGTAATATCAAACAGCGACTACATGCATAGAGCCAGAATTTGGCTCCAAATTATGACTCAGGTCTCGATATTGGGATGTTTGTGATATTTGAAAACTGGAGAGAGGTTTGGGACATATGTGACCAAACGCCGCTTTCAGGACTTGGCATAAGTTGGGTATAAAAACCCGTAATATCAAACTGCAAATACGTGCAGAGAGCCAGAATTTGGCTCCAAAATATGGCTCAGGCCTCGATATTGGGATGTTTGGGATATTTTGAAAACTGCAGTTAGATTTGGGACAAATGTGACCAAACGCCGCTTTCAGTACTACGCATATGTTGGGTATAAAATTCGTAATTTCAAACTGGGAATACGTGCAGAGAGCTAGAATTTGGCTCCAAAATATGGCTCAGTCCTCGAAATTGGGATGTTTGGGATATTTTGAAAACTGGAGGGAGGTTTGGGACAAATGTGCCCAAACGCCGCTTTTAGTACTTGGCATATGTTGGGTATAAAAATCGTAATTTCAAACTGCGAATACGTGCAGAGAGCCAGAATTTGGCTCCAAAATATGGCTCTGGCCTCGAAATTGGGATATTTCGAAAACTGCAGGGGAGTTTGTGCAAAATGTGACTCACTGCAGCTTTCAGGACTTGGCATATGTTGGGTATAAAAAGTCGTAATATCAAACTGCGAATACGTGAATAGAGCCAGAATTTGGCTCCAAAATATGGCTCAGGCTCATATTGGGATGTTTGGGATATTTTGAAAACTGCAGGGATGTTTGGAACAAATGTGACCAAACGCCGCTTTCAGTACTTGGCATATGTTGGGTATAAAAAGTCGCAATTTCAAACTGCGAATACGTGCAGAGAGCCTGAATTTTGCTCCAAAATATGGCTCAGGCCTCGAAATTGGGATATTTAGGATATTTTGAAAACTGCAGGGATGTTTGGAACAAATGTGACCAAACGCCGCTTTCAGTACTTGGCATATGTTGGGTATAAAAAGTCGCAATTTCAAACTGCGAATACGTGCAGAGAGCCTGAATTTGGCTTCAAAATATGGCTCAGGCCTCGAAATTGGGATATTTAGGATATTTTGAAAACTGCAGGGAGGTTTAGGACAAATGTGACCAAACGCCGCTTTCAGTACTTCGCATATGTTGGGTATAAAAATCGTAATTTCAAACTGCGAATATGTGCTGAGAGCCAGAATTTGGCTCCAAAATATAACTCAGGCCTCGAAATTGGGATATTTGGGATATTCCGAAAACTACTGGGGAATTTGTGCAAAATGTGACTCACTGCCGCTTTCAAGACTTGGCATATGTTGGGTATAAAAACTCGTTATTTCAAACTGCGAATACGTGAAGAGAGCCTGAATTTGGCTCCAAAATATGGCTCAGGCCTCTAAATTGGGACGTTTGGATATTTTGAAAACTGCAGGGGAGGTTGCGCAAAATTTGACTCACTGCCGCTTTCAGTACTTGGCATATGTTGGGTATAAAAAGTCGTAATATCAAACTGCGAATACGTGAATAGAGCCAGAATTTGGCTCCAAAATATGGCTCAGGCCTCGAAATTGGGATATTTGGGATATTTTGAAAACTGCAGGGATGTTTGGAACAAATGTGACCAAGCGCCGCTTTCAGTACTTGGCATATGTTGGGTATAAAAAGATGTAATTTCTAACTGCGAATACGTGCAGAGAGCCAGAATTTGCCTGCAAAATATGGAATAAGGCCTCGAAATTGGGATATTTGCGTTATTTTTAAAACTGGAGGAGAGTTTGAGCAAAATGTGACTCACTGCCGCTTTCAGTACTTGGCATATGTTGGGTTTAAAAAAAGTCGTAATTTCAAACTGCAAATACGTGCAGAGAGCCAGAATTTGGCTCCAAAATATTGGCTCAGGCCTCGAAATTGGGATGTTTGGGATATTTTGAAAACTGCAGGGGAGTATGTGCAAAATGTGACTCACTGCCGTTTTCAGGACTTGGCATATGTTGGGTATAAAAAGTCGTAATTTAAAACTGCGAATATGTGCAGAGAGCCAGAATTTGGCTCCAAAATATGGCTCAGGCCTCGAAATTGGGATATTTGGGATATATTGAAAACTGCAGGGATGTTTGGAACAAATGTGACCAATCGCTGCTTTCAGTACTTGGCATATGTTGGGTATAAAAAGTCGCAATTTCAAACTGCGAATACGTGCAGAGAGCCTGAATTTGGCTCCAAAATATGGCTCAGGCCTCGAAATTGGGATATTTAGGATATTTTAAAAACTGCAGGGAGGTTTGGGACAAATGTGACCAAACGCCGCTTTCAGTACTTCGCATATGTTGAGTATAAAAATCGTAATTTCAAACTGCGAATATGTGCAGAGAGCCAGAATTTGGCTCCAAAATATGGCTCAGGCCTCGAAATTGGGATATTTGGGATATTCCGAAAACTACTGGGGAATTTGTGCAAAATGTGACTCACTGCCGCTTTCAGTACTTGGCATATGTTGGGTATAAAAAAGTTGCAATTTCAAACTGCGAATATGTGCAGAGAGCCAGAATTTGGCTCCAAAATATGGCTCAGGCCTCGAAATTGGGTTATTTGGGATATTTCGAAAACTGCAGGGAAGTTTGTGCAAAATGTGACTCACTGCCGCTTTCAGGACTTGGCATATGTTGGGTATAAAAATTCGTAAAATCAAACTGCGTATACGTGCATAGAGCCAGAATTTGGCTACAAATTATGTCTCAGGCCTCGAAATTGGGATGTTTGGGATATTTTGAAAACTGCTGGGAGGTTTGGGACAAATGTGATCAAAAGCCGCTTTCAGTACTTGCCATATGTTGGTATAAAAAAGTCGCAATTTCAAACTGCGAATACGTACAAAGAGCCAGAATTTGGCTCCATAATAAGGCTCAGGCCTCGAAATTGGGATATTTTGGATGTTTTGAAAACTGCAGGGGAGTTTGTGCAAAATGTGACTCACTACCCCTTTCAGGACTTGGCATATGTTGGGTATAAAAAGTCGTAATTTCAAACTGCGAATACGTGCAGAGAGCCTGAATTTGGCTCCAAAATATGGCTCAGGCCTCGAAATTGGGATATTTAGGATATTTTGAAAACTGCAGGGAGGTTTGGGACAAATGTGACCAAACGCCGCTTTCAGTACTTCGCATATGTTGGGTATAAAATTCGTAATTTCAAACTGGGAATACGAGCAGAGAGCTAGAATTTGGCTCCAAAATATGGCTCAGTCCTCGAAATTGGGATGTTTGGGATATTTTGAAAACTGGAGGGAGGTTTGGGACAAATGTGACCAAACGCCGCTTTTAGTACTTGGCATATGTTGGGTATAAAAATCGTAATTTCAAACTGCGAATACGTGCAGAGAGCCAGAATTTGGCTCCAAAATATGGCTCATGCCTCGAAATTGGGATGTTTGGGATATTTTGAAAACTGCAGGAAAGTTAGGGACAAATGTGACCAAACGCCGCTTTCAGTTCTTTGCATATGTTGGGTATAAAAAAGTCGTAATTTCAAACTGCAAATACGTGCAGAGAGCCAGAATTTGGCTTCAAAATATGGCTCAGGCCTTGAAATTATGATGTTTGGGATATTTTGAGAACTGGAGGGAGGTTTGGGACAAATGAGACCAAACGCCGCTTTCAGCACTTTGTATATGTTGGGTATAAAAATTCGTAATTTCAAACTGCGAATACGTGCAGAGAGCCAGAATTTGGCTCCAAAATATGGCTCAGGCCTCGAAATTGGGACGTTTGGATATTTTGAAAATTGCAGGGGAGTTTGTGCAAAATTTGACTCACTGCCGCTTTCAGTACTTGGCATATGTTGGGTATAAAAAGTCGAAATATTAAACTGCGAATATGGGCAAAGAGCCAGTGTTTGGCTCCAAAATATGGGTCAGGCCTCGATATTGGGATTTTTTGGATATTTTGAAAACTGCAGGGATTTTTGGGATAAATGTGACCAAACGCCGCTTTCAGTACTTGGCATATGTTGGGTATAAAAAAGTCGTAATTTCAAACCGCGAATACGTGCAGAGAGCCAGTGTTTGGCTCCAAAATATTGCTCAGGCCTCGAAATTAGGATGTTTAGGATATTTAGAAAACTGCAGGGGTGTTTGTGCCAAATGTGACTCACTGCCGCTTTCAGGACTTGGCTTATGTTGGGTATAAAAATTCGTTATATGAAACAGCGACTACATGCATAGAGCCAGAATTTGGCTCCAAAATATGGCTCAGGCCTCGATATTGGGATGTTTGGGATATTTTGAAAACTGCAGTTAGATTTGGGACAAATGTGACCAAACGCCGCTTTCAGTACTTGGCATATGTTGGGTATAAAAAGTCAATATTTCAAACTGCGAATACGTGCAGAGAGCCTGAATTTGGCTCCAAAATGTGGCTCAGGCCTCGATATTGGGATGTTTGCGATATTTTGAAAACTGCAGGAAAGTTTGGGACAAATGTGACCAAACGCCGCTTTCAGTTCTTTGCATATGTTGGGTATAAAAAGTCGAAATATTAAACTGCGAATATGGGCAAAGAGCCAGAATTTGGCTCCAAAATATGGGTCAGGCCTCGATATTGGGATATTTTGGATATTTTGAAAACTGCAGGGAGGTTTGGGACAAATGTGACCAAACCCGCTTTCAGTACTTGGCATATGTTGGGTATAAAAATTCGTAATATCAAACAGCGACTACATGCATAGAGCCAGAATTTGGCTCCAAAATATGACTCAGGTCTCGATATTGGGATGTTTGTGATATTTGAAAACTGGAGAGAGGTTTGAGACAAATGTGACCAAACCCGCTTTCAGGACTTGGCATATGTTGGGTATAAAATGTCGTAATATCAAACTGCGAATACGTGCAGAGAGCCACAATTTGGCTCCAAAATATGGCTCAGGCCTCGATATTGGAATGTTTGGGATATTTTGAAAACTGCAGTTAGATTTGGGACAAATGTGACCAAACGCCGCTTTCAGTACTTGGCATGTGTTGCGTATAAAAAGTCAATATTTCAAACTGCGAATACGTGCAGAGAGCCTGAATTTGGCTCCAAAATATGGCTCAGGCCTCGAAATTGGGATGTTTGGGATATTTTGAAAACTGCAGGGGGGATTGGGACAAATGTGACTAAACGCCGCTTTCAGTTCTTTGCTTATGTTGGGTATAAAAAAGTCGTAATTTCAAACTGCAAATACGTGCAGAGGGCCAGAATTTGGCTTCAAAATATGGCTCAGGCCTTGAAATTGGGATGTTTGGGATATTTTGAAAACTAGAGGGAGGATTGGGACAAATGAGACCAAACGCCGCTTTCAGCACTTCGCATATGTTGGGTATAAAAATTCGTAATATCAAACAGCGACTACATGCATAGAGCCAGAATTTGGCTCCAAATTATGGCTCAGGCCTCGAAATTGGGATGTTTGAGATATTTTGAAAACTGCAGGGAGGTTTGGAACAAATGTGACCAAATGCTGCTTTCAGTACTTGGCATATGTTGGTATAAAAAATCGCAATTTTAAACTGCGAATACGTGCAGAGAGCCAGAATTTGGCTCCAAAATATGACTCACGCCTCGAAATTGGGAAGTTTGGGATATTTTGAAAACTGCAGGGAGGTTTTGGACAAATGTGACCAAACGCCGCTTTCAGTACTTCGCACATGTTGGGTATAAAATTCGTAATTTCAAACTGGGAATACGTGCAGAGAGCTAGAATTTGGCTCCAAAATATGGCTCAGTCCTCGAAATAGGGATGTTTGGAATATTTTGAAAACTGGAGGGAGGTTTGGGACAAATGTGCCCAAACGCCGCTTTTAGTACTTGGCATATGTTTGGTATAAAAATCGTAATTTCAAACTGCGAATACGTGCAGAGAGCCAGAATTTGGCTCCAAAATATGGCTCATTCCTCGAAATTGGGATATTTGGGATATTTTGAAAACTGCAGGGGAGTTTGTGCAAAATGTGACTCACTGCCGCTTTCAGTCCTTCGCATATGTTGGGTATAAAAAGTTGTAATACCAAACTGCGAATACATGCAGAGAGCCAGAATTTGGCTCCAAAATATGGCTCAGGCCTCGAAATTGGGATATTTGGGATATACTGAAAACTGCGGGGAGGTTTGGGACCAATGTGAACAAACGCCGCTTTCAGTACTTGGCATATGTTGGGTACAAAAAGACATAATTTCGAACTGCGAATACGTGCAGATAGCCAGAATTTGGGTCCAAAATATGGCTCAGGCCTCGAAATTGGGATATTTGGGATATTTTGAAAACTGCAAGGATGTTTGGGACAAATGTGACCAAACGCCGCTTTCTGTACTTGGCATATGTTGGGTATAAAAAGATCTAATTTCTAACTGCGAATACGTGCAGAGAGCCAGAATTTGGCTCCAAAATATGGCTCAGGCCTCGAAATTGGGATGTTTGAGATATTTTTAAAACTGCAGGGAGGTTTGGGACAACTGTGACCAAACGCTGCTTTCAGTACTTGGCATATGTTGGGTATAAAAAAAATCGCAATTTCAAACTGCGAATACGTGCAGAGATCCAGAATTTGGCTCCAAGTTATGGCTCAGGCTTTGAAATTGGGATGTTTGAGATATTTTTAAAACTGCAGGGAGGTTTGGGACAAATGTGACCAAACGCTGCTTTCAGTACTTGGCATATGTTGGGTATAAAAAAAGTCGCAATTTCAAACAGCGAATACGTGCAGATATCCAGAATTTGGCTCCAAAATATGGCTCAGGCCTCGAAACTGGGATATTTGGGATATTTCGAAAACTGCAGGGAAGTTTGTGCAAAATGTGACTCACTGCTGCGTCCAGTACTTTGCATATGTTCGGTATAAAAAGTCGTAATATCAAACTGCGAATACGTGCAGAGAGCCAGAATTTCGCTCAAAAATATGTCTCAGGCCTCGAAATTTGGATATTTGGGATATTTCGAAAACTGCAGGGGAGTTTGTGCAAAATGTGACCAAACGCCGCTTTCAGTCCTTCGCATATGTTGGGTATAAAAAGGCGTAATATCAAACTGCGAATACGTGCATAGAGCCAGAATTTGGCTCCAAAATATGGGTCAGGCCTCGATATTGGGTTATTTGGGATATTTTGAAAACTGCAGGGAGGTTTGGGACATATGTGACCAAACGCCGCTTTCAGTCCTTCGCATATGTTGGGTATAAAAAAGTCGTAATTTCAAACTGCGAATACGTGCAGAGAGCCAGAATTTGGCTCCAAAATATTGCTCAGGCCTCGAAATTGGGATGTTTGGGATATTTTGAAAACTGCAGGGGAGTTTGTGCAAAATGTGACTCACTGCCGCTTTCAGGACTTGGCATATGTTGGGTATAAAAATTCGTAATATCAAACAGCGACTACATGCATAGAGCCAGAATTTGGCTCCAAATTATGGCTCAGGCCTCGAAATTGGGATGTTTGAGATATTTTGAAAACTGCAGGGAGGTTTGGAACAAATGTGACCAAACGCTGCTTTCAGTACTTGGCATATGTTGGTATAAAAAATCGCAATTTTAAACTGCGAATACGTGCAGAGAGCCAGAATTTGGCTCTAAAATATGACTCAGGCCTCGAAATTGGGAAGTTTGGGATATTTTGAAAACTGCATTGGAGTTTGAGCAAAATGTGACTCACTGCCGCTTTCAGTACTTAGCATATGTTGGGAATAAAAAGTCGTAATATCAAACTGCGAATACGTGCAGAGAGCCAGAATTTGGCTCCAAAATATGGCTCAGGCCTCGATATTGGGATGTTTGGGATATTTTGAAAACTGCAGTTAGATTTGGGACAAATGTGACCAAACGCCACTTTCAGTACTTGGCATATGTTGGGTATAAAAAGTCAATATTTCAAACTGCGAATACGTGCAGAGAGCCTGAATTTGGCTCCAAAATATGGCTCAGGCCTCGAAATTGGGATATTTTGGATATTTTGAAAACTGCAGGGAGGTTTGGGACAAATGTGACCAAACGCCGCTTTCAGTTCTTCGCATATGTTGGGTAAAAAAAAGTCGTAATTTCAAACCGCGAATACGTGCAGAGAGCCAGAGTTTGGCTCCAAAATATTGCTCAGGCCTCGAAATTGGGATGTTTAGGATATTTAGAAAACTGCAGGGGAGTTTGTGCAAAATGTGACTCACTGCCGCTTTCAGGACTTGGCATATGTTGGGTATAAAAATTCGTAATATCAAACAGCGACTACATGCATAGAGCCAGAATTTGGCTCCAAATTATGGCTCAGGCCTCGAAATTGGGATGTTTGAGATATTTTGAAAACTGCAGGGAGGTTTGGAACAAATGTGACCAAACGCTGCTTTCAGTACTTGGCATATGTTGGTATAAAAAATCGCAATTTTAAACTGCGAATACGTGCAGAGAGCCAGAATTTGGCTCCAAAATATGACTCAGGCCTCGAAATTGGGAAGTTTGGGATATTTTGAAAACTGCAGGGGAGTTTGTGCAAAATGTGACTCACTGCTGCTTTCAGGACTTGGCATATGTTGGGTATAAAAAGTCGTAATATCAAACTGCAAATACGTGCATAGAGCAAGAATTTGTCTCCAAAAATGGCTCAGGGCTAGAAATTGGGATGTTTGGGATATTTTGAAAACTGGAGGGAGGTTTGGGACAAATGTGACCAAACGCCGCTTTCAGTCCCTCGCATATGTTGGGTATAAAAAGGGGTAATATCAAGCTGCGAATACGTGCATAGAGCCAGAATTTGGCTCCAAAATATGGGTCAGGCCTCGATATTGGGATATTTGGGATATTTTGAAAACGGCAGGGAGGTTTGGGACAAATGTGACCAAGCGCCGCTTTCAGTCCTTCGCATATGTTGGGTATAAAAAAGTCGTAATTTCAAACTGCGAATACGTGCAGAGCGCCAGAATTTGGCTCCAAAATATTGCTCAGGCCTCGAAATTGGGATGTTTAGGATATTTTGAAAACTGCAGGGGAGTTTGTGCAAAATGTGACTCACTGCTGCTTTCAGTACTTAGCATATGTTGGGAATAAAAAGTCGTAATATCAAACTGCGAATACAGGCAGAGAGCCAGAATTTGGCTCCAAAATATGGCTCAGGCCTCGAAATTGAGATATTTGGGATATTTTGAAAACTGCAGGGATGTTCGGGACAAATGTGACCAAACGCCGCTTTCAGTACTTGGAATATGTTGCTTATAAAAAGACGTAATTTCGAACTGCAAATATGTGCAGAGAGCCAGAATTTGGCTCCAAAATATGGCTCAGGCGTCGAAATTGGGATATTTGGGATACTTTGAAAACTGGAAGGGAGTTTGAGCAAAATATGACTCACTGCCGCTTTCAGTACTTGGCATATGTTGGGTATAAAATTCGTAATATCAAACTGCGAATACGTGAAGAGAGCCAGAATTTGGCTCCAAAATATGGCTCAGGCCTCGAAATTGGGATGTTTGGGATATTTTGAAAAATGCAGAGGAGTTTGTGCAAAATTTGACTCACTGCCACTTTCAGTACTTGGCATATGTTGGGTATAAAAAGTCGAAATATTAAACTGCGAATACGGGCAAAGAGCCAGAATTTGGCTCCAAAATATGGGTCAGACCTCGATATTGGGATATTTTGGATATTTTGAAAACTGCAGGGAGGTTTGGGACAAATGTGACCAAATGCCGCTTTAAGTCCTTCGCATATGTTGGGTATAGAAAATTCGTAATTTCAAACTGCGAATACGTGAAGAGAGCCAGAATTTGGCTCAAAAATATGGCTCAGGCCTCGAAATTGGGATATTTAGGATATATCGAAAACTGCAGGGGAGTTTGTGCAAAATGTGACTCACTGCCGCTTTCAGGACTTGGCATATGTTGGGTATAAAAATCGTAATATCAAACTGCGAATACGTGCATAGAGCAAGAATTTGGCTCCAAAATATTGCTCAGGCCTCGAAATTGGGATGTTTGGGATATTTTGAAAACTAGAGGGAGGTTTGGGACAAATGTCACCAAACGCTGCTTTCAGTACTTGGCATATGTTGGGAATAAAAATCGTAACTTAAAACTGCGAATACGTGCAGAGAGCCAGAATTTGGCTCCAAAATATGGCTCAGGCCTCGAAATTGGGATATTTGGGATATTTCGAAAACTGCAGGGGAGTTTGTGCAAAATGTGACTCACTGCCGCTTTCCGGACTTGGCATATGTTGGGTATAAAAAGGCGTAATTTCAAACTGCGAATACGTGCAGATAGCCAGAAGTTGGCTCCAAATTATGGCTCAGGCCTCGAAATTGGGATGTTTGAGATATTTTGAAAACTGCAGGGAGGTTTGGGACAAATGTGACCAAACGCTGCTTTCAGTACTTGGCATATGTTGGTATAAAAAAGTCGCAATTTCAAACTGCGAATACGTGCAGAGAGCCAGAATTTATCTCCAAAATATTGCTCAGGCCTCGAAATTGGGATGTTTAGGATATTTTGAAAACTGCAGTGGAGTTTGTGCAAAATGCGACTCACTGCTGCTTTCAGTACTTGGCATATGTTGGGTATAAAAAGTTATAATATCAAACTGCGAATACATGCAGAGAGCCAGAATTTGGCTCCAAAATATGGCTCAGGCCTCGAAATTGGGATGTTTGGGATATTTTAAAAACTGCGGGGAGGTTTGGGACAAATGTGACCAAACGCCGCTTTCAGTACTTGGCATATGTTGGGTAAAAAAACACATAATTTCGAACTGCGAATACGTGCAGATAGCCAGAATTTGGCTCCAAAATATGGCTCAGGCCTCGAAATTGGGATATTTGCGTTATTTTATAAACTGGAGGGCAGTTTGGGTAAAATGTGACTCACTGCCGCTTTCAGTACTTAAATATATGTTGGGTATAAAAAAAGTCGCAATTTCAAACTGCGAATACGTGCAGAGAGCCAGAATTTGGCTCCAAAATATGGCTCAGGCCTCGAAATTGGGATATTTGGGATATTTCGAAAACTGCAGGGGAGTTTGTGCTAAATGTGACTCACTGCCGCTTTCAGTACTTGGCATATGTTGGTTATAAAAAGTTTTAATATCAAACTGCGAATAAATGCAGAGAGCCAGAATTTGGCTCCAAAATATGGCTCAGGCCTCGAAATTTGGATATTTGGGATATTTTGAAAACTGCAAGGATGTTTGGGACAAATATGACCAAACGCCGCTTTCAGTACTTGGCATATGTTGGGTATAAAAATTGTAATATCAAACTGCGAATACATGCAGAGAGCCAGAATTTGGCTCCAAAATATGGCTCAGGCCTTGATATTGGGATGTTTGGGATATTTCGAAAACTGCAGGGGAGTTTGTGCTAAATGTGACTCACTGCCGATTTCAGGACTTGGCATATGTTGGGTATAAAAAGGTGTAATATCAAACTGCGAATACGTGCAGAGAGCCAGAATTTGGCTCCAAAATATGACTCTGGCCTCGAAATTGGGAAGTTTGGGATATTTTGAAAACTGCAGGGGAGTTTGGGACAAATATGACCAAACGCCGCTTTCAGTGCTTGACATATGTTGGGTATAAAAAAGTCGCAATTTCAAACTGCGAATATGTGCAGAGAGCCAGAATTTGGCTCCAAAATATGGCTCAGGCCTCGAAATTGGGATATTTGTGATACTTTGAAAACTGGAAGGGAGTTTGTGCAAAATGTGACTCACTGCCGCTTTCAGTACTTGGCATATGTTGGGTATAAAATTCGTAATATCAAACTGCGAATACGTGAAGAGAGCCAGAATTTGGCTCAAAAATATGGCTCAGGCCTCGATATTGGGATGTTTGTCATATTTTTAAAACTGCAGGAAGGTTTGGGACAAATATGACCAAACGCCACTTTCAGTACTTCGCATATGTTGTGTATAAAAAAGTCGTAATTTCAAACTGCGAATACGTGCAGAGAGCCAGAATATGGCTCAAAAATATGGCTCAGGCCTCGAAATTGGGATATTTGGGATATATCGAAAACTGCAGGGGAGTTTGTGCAAAATGTGACTCACTGCCGCTTTCAGGACTTGGCATATGTTGGGTATAAAAATCGTAATATCAAACTGCGAATACGTGCATAGAGCAAGAATTTGGCTCCAAAATATGGCTCAGGCCTCGAAATTGGGATGTTTGGGATATTTTGAAAACTGGAGGGAGGTTTGGGACAAATGTCACCAAACGCTGCTTTCAGTACTTGGCATATGTTGGGAATAAAAATCGTAACTTAAAACTGCGAATACGTGCAGAGAGCCAGAATTTGGCTCCAAAATATGGCTGAGGCCTCGAAATTGGGATATTTGGGATATTTCGAAAACTGCAGGGGAGTTTGTGCTAAATGTGACTCACTGCCGCTTTCAGGACTTGGTATATGATGGGTATAAAAAGGCGTAATATCAAAGTTCAAATACGTGCATAGAGCCAGAATTTGGCTCCAAAATATGGCTCAGGCCTCGAAATTGGGATGTTTGGGATATTTTGAAAACTGCGGGGGAGTCTGTGCAAAATGTGACTCACTGCCGCTTTCAGTACTTGGCATATGTTGGGTATAAAAAGTCGTAATATTAAACTGTGAATACGTGCAAAAAGCCAGAATTTGGCTCCAAAATATGGGTCAGGCCTCGATATTCGGATATTTCGGATATTTTGAAAACTGCAGGGATGTTTGGGACAAATGTGACCAAACGCCGCTTTCAGTACTTGGCATATGTTGGGTATAAAAAGACGTAATTTCGAACTGCGAATACGTGCAGAGAGCCAGAATTTGGCTACAAAATATGGCTCAGACCTCGAAATTGGGATATTTGGGATATTTTAAAAACTACAGGGGAGTTTGTGCAAAATGTGACTCACTGCCGCTTTCAGTCCTTCGCAAATGTTGGGTATAAAAAAGTCGTAATTTCAAACTGCGAATACGTGCAGAGTGCCAGAATTTGGCTCCAAAATATTGCTCAGGCCTCGAAATTGGGATGTTTAGGATATTTTGAAAACTGCAGGTTAGTGTGTGCAAAATGCGACTCACTGCCGCTTTCAGTACTTGGCATATGTTGGGTATAAAAAGATTTAATTTCTAACTGCGAATACGTGCAGAGAGCCAGAATTTGGCTCCAAAATATGGCTCAGGCCTCGAAATTGGGATGTTTGAGATATTTTGAAAACTGCAGGGAGGTTTGGGACAAATTTGACCAAACGCTGCTTTCAGTACATGGCATATGTTGGGTATAAAAAGACGTAATTTCGAAATGTGAATACGTGCAGAGAGCCAGAATTTGGCTCCAAAATATGGCTCAGGCCTCGAAATTGGGATATTTGCGCTATTTTGAAAATTGCAGGGGAGTTTGTGCAAAATGTGACTCACTGCCGCTTTCAGGACTTGGCATATGTTGGGTATAAAAGTCGTAATTTCAAACTGCGAATACGTGCAGAGAGCCAGAATTTGGCTCCAAAATAAGACTCAGGCCTCGAAATTGGGATGTTTGGGATATTTTGAAAACTGCAGGGGAGTTTGTGCAAAATTTGACTCAGTGCCGCTTTCAGGACTTGGCATATGATGGGTATAAAAATCATTATATCAAACTGGGAATACGTGCATAGAGCCAGAATTTGGCTCCAAAATATGGCTCAGGCCTCAAAATTGGGATGTTTGAGATATTTTGAAAACTGCAGGGAGGTTTGGGACAAATGTGACCAAACGCTGCTTTCAGTATTTGGCATATGTTGGGTATAGAAAAGTCGCAATTTCAAACTGCGAATACGGGCAGAGATCCAGAATTTGGCTCCAAATTATGGCTCAGGCTTTGAAATTGGGATGTTTGAGATATTTTGAAAACTGCAGGGAGATTTGGGGCAAATGTGACCAAACGCTGCTTTCAGTACTTGGCATATGTTGGGTATAAAAAAAATCGCAATTTCAAACTGCGAATACGTGCAGCGATCCAGAATTTGGCTCCAAAATATGGCTCAGGCCTCGAAATTGGGATATTTGGGATATTTCGAAAACTGCAGGGGAGTTTGTGCAAAATGTGACTCACTGCCGCTTTCCGGACTTGGCATATGTTGGGTATAAAAAGTCGTAATTTCAAACTGCGAATACGTGC
Source organism: Procambarus clarkii (assembly GCF_040958095.1). Lineage (NCBI taxonomy): Eukaryota > Metazoa > Arthropoda > Malacostraca > Decapoda > Cambaridae > Procambarus > Procambarus clarkii. The sequence goes on from NC_091225.1 coordinate 42,371, forward strand.
AGAGAGCCAGAATTTGGCTCCAAAATATGACTCAGGCCTCGAAATTGGGAAGTTTGGGATATTTTGAAAACTGCAGAGGAGTTTGGGTCAAATATGACCAAACGCCGCTTTTAGTACTTGACAGATGATGGGCATAAAAAGTCTTAATATTAAACTGTGAATACGTGCATAGAGCCAGAATTTGGCTCCAAAATATGGCTCAGGCCTTGAAATTGGGGATGTTTGGGATATTTTGAAAACTGGAGGGAGGTTTGGGACAAATGTGACCAAACGCCGCTATCAGTACTTGGCATATGTTGGTTATAAAAAGTCGTAATATCAAACTGCGAATACATGCAGAGAGCCAGAATTTGGCTACAAAATATGACTCAGGCCTCAAAATTGGGATGTTTGGGATATTTTGAAACTGCGGGGGAGGGGGGTTTGGGACAAATGTGACCAAATGCCGCTTTCAGTACTTGGCATATGTTGGGTATAAAAAGACATAATTTCGAACTGCGAATACGTGCAGATAACCTGAATTTGGCTCCAAAATATGGCTCAGGCCTCGAAATTGGAATATTTGGGATATTTTGAAAACTGCAAGGATGTTTGGGACAAATGTGACCAAACGCCGCTTTCAGTACTTGGCATATGTTGGGTATAAAAAGACGTAATTTCTAACTGCGAATACGTGCAGAGAGCCAGAATTTGGCTCCAAAATATGGCTCAGGCCTCGAAATTGAGATATTTGCGTTATTTTGAAAACTGCAGGGGAGTTTGTGCAAAATGTGACTCACTGCCGCTTTCAGGACTTGGCATATGTTGGGTATAAAAGTCGTAATATCAAACTGCGAATACGTGCAGATAGCCAGAATTTGGCTACAAAATATGACTCAGGCCTCGAAATTGGGATGTTTGGGATATTTTGAAAACTGCAGGGGAGTTTGTGCAAAATGCGACTCACTGCCGCTTTCAGTACTTGGCATATATTGGGTTTAAAAAAGTCGCTATTTCAAACTGTGAATACGTGCAGAGACATAGAATTTGGCTCCAAAATATGGCTCAGGCCTCGAAATTAGGAAATTTGCGTTATTGAGAAAACTGGAGGGGAGTTTTTGCAAAATGTGACTCACTGCCTCTTTCAGTACTTGGCATATATTGGGTTTAAAAAAGTCGCTATTTCAAACTGTGAATACGTGCAGAGATCCATAATTTGGCTCCAAAATATGGCTCAGGCCTCGAAATTGGGATATTTCGGATATTTCGAAAACTGGATGGGAGTTTGTGCTAAATGTGACTCACTGCCACTTTCAGAACTTGGCATATGTTGGGTAAAAAATTCGTAATATCAAACTTCGAATACATGCATAGAGCCAGAATTTGGCTCCAAATTATGGCTCAGGCCTCGAAATTGGGATGTTTGAGATATTTTGAAAACTGCAGGGAGGTTTGGGACAAATGTGACCAAACGCTGCTTTCAGTACTTGGCATATGTTGGTATAAAAAAGTCGCAATTTCAAACTGCGAATACGTGCAGAGAGCCAGAATTTATCTCCAAAATATTGCTCAGGCCTCGAAATTGGGATGTTTAGGATATTTTGAAAACTGCAGTGGAGTTTGTGCAAAATGCGACTCACTGCCGCTTTCAGTACTTGGCATATGTTGGATATAAAAAGTTGTAATATCAAACTGCGAATACATGCAGAGAGCCAGAATTTGGCTCCAAAATATGGCTCAGGCCTCGAAATTGGGATATTTGCGTTATTTTGAAAACTGGAGGGGAGTTTGGGTAAAATGTGACTCACTGCCGCTTTCAGTACTTGGCATATGTTGGGTATAAAAAGTTTTAATATCAAACTGCGAATACATGCAGAGAGCCAGAATTTGGCTCCAAAATATGGCTCAGGCCTCGAAATTGGGATGTTTGGGATATTTTAAAAACTGCGGGCAGGTTTGGGACAAATGTGACCAAACGCCGCTTTCAGTACTTGGCATATGTTGGGTAAAAAAACACAATTTCGAACTGCGAATATGTGCAGATAGCCAGAATTTGGCTCCAAAATATGACTCAGGCCTCGAAATTGGGATATTTGCGTTATTTAATAAACTGGAGGGCAGTTTGGGTAAAATGTGACTCACTGCCGCTTTCAGTACTTGGCATATGTTGGGTATAAAAAAGTCGCAATTTCAAACTGCGAATACGTGCAGAAAGCCAGAATTTGGCTCCAAAATATGCCTCAGGCCTCGATATTGGGATGTTTGTCATATTTTTAAAACTGCAGGAAAGTTTGGGACAAATATGACCAAACGCCGCTTTCAGTACTTCGCATATGTTGTGTATAAAAAAGTCGTAATTTCAAACTGCGAATACGTGCAGAGAGCCAGAATTTGGCTCAAAAATATGGCTCAGGCCTCGAAATTGGGATATTTGAGATATATCGAAAACTGCAGGGGAGTTTGTGCAAAATGTGACTCACTGCCGCTTTCAGGACTTGGCATATGTTGGGTATAAAAATCGTAATATCAAACTGTGAATACGTGCATAGAGCAAGAATTTGGCTCCAAAATATGGCTCAGGCCATGAAATTGGGATGTTTGGGATATTTTGAAAACTGGAGGGAGGTTTCGGCTAAATGTGACTCACTGCCGCTTTCAGGACTTGGCATATGATGGGTATAAAAAGGCGTAATATCAAAGTTCGAATTCGTGCATAGAGCCAGAATTTGGCTCCAAAATATGGCTTCAGGCCTCGAAATTAGGATGTTTGGGATATTTTGAAAACTGCAGGGGAGTCTGTGCAAAATGTGACACACTGCCGCTTTCAGTACTTGGCATATGTTGGGTATAAAAAGTCATAATATTAAACTGCGAATACGTGCAAAAAGCCAGAATTCGGCTCCAAAATATGGGTCAGGCCTCGATATTGGGATATTTCGGATATTTTGAAAACTGCAGGGATGTTTGGGACAAATGTGACCAAACGCCGCTTTCAGTACTTGGCATATGTTGGGTATAAAAAGACGTAATTTCTAACTGCGAATACGTGCAGAGAGCCAGAATTTGGCTACAAAATATGGCTCAGACCTCGAAATTGGGATATTTGGGATATTTTGAAAACTACAGGAGAGTTTGTGCAAAATGTGACTCACTGCCGCTTTCAGTCCTTCGCAAATGTTGGGTATAAAAAAGTCGTAATTTCAAACTGCGAATACGAGCAGAGACCCAGAATTTGGCTCCAAAATATTGCTCAGGCCTCGAAATTGGGATGTTTAGGATATTTTGAAAACTGCAGGGGAGTGTGTGCAAAATGCGACTCACTGCCGCTTTCAGTACTTGGCATATGTTGGGTATAAAAAGTTTTAATATCAAACTGCGAATACATGCAGAGAGCCAGAATTTGGTTCCAAAATATGGCTCAGGCCTCGAAATTTCGATATTTGGGATATTTTGAAACTGCGGGGGGGTTTGGGACAAATTTGACCAAACGCCGCTTTCAGTACTTGCCATATGTTGGGTATAAAAAGACATAATTTCGAACTGCGAATACGTGCAGATAGCCAGAATTTAGCTCCAAAATATGGCTCAGGCCTCGAAATTGGGATATTTGGGATATTTTGAAAACTGCAAGGATGTTTGGGACAAATGTGACCAAACGCTGCTTTCAGTACTTGGCATATGTTGGGTATAAAAAGTTGTAATATCAAACTGCGAATACATGCAGAGATCCAGAATTTGGCTCCAAAATATGGCTCAGGCCTCGAAATTGGGATATTTGGGATATTTCGAAAACTGCAGGGGAGTTTGTTCTAAATGTGACTCACTCCCGATTTCAGGACTTGGCATATGTTGGGTATAAAAAGGCGTAATATCAAACTGCGAATACGTGCAGAGAGCCAGAATTTGGCTCAAAAATATGGCTCAGGCCTCGAAATTGGGATATTTGGGATATATCGAAAACTGCAGGGGAGTTTGTGCAAAATGTGACTCACTGCCGCTTTCAGGACTTGGCATCTGTTGGGTATAAAAATCGTAATATCAAACTGCGAATACGTGCATAGAGCAAGAATTTGGCTCCAAAATATGGCTCAGGCCATGAAATTGGGATGTTTGGGATATTTTGAAAACTGGAGGGAGGTTTGGGACAAATGTGACCAAACGCCGCTTTCAGTACTTGGCATATGTTGGTATAAAAAAGTCGCAATTTCAAACTGCGAATACGTGCAAAGAGCCAAAATTTGGCTCCATAATATGGCTCAGGCCTCGAAATTGGGATATTTTGAAAACTGCAGGGGAGTTTGTGCAAAATGTGACTCACTGCCGCTTTCATGACTTGGCATATGTTGCGTATAAAAGATGGTAATTTCGAACTGCGAATACGTGCAGAGAGCCAGAATTTGATTCCAAAATATGGCTCAGGCCTCGAAATTGGGATGTTTGGGATATTTTGAAAACTGCAGGGGACTTTGGGACAAATATGACCAAACGCCGCTTTCAGTACTTGGCATATGTTGGGTATAAAAAGTTGTAATTTCAAACTGCGAATACGTGCAGAGAGCCTGAATTTTGCTCCAAAATATGGCGCAGGCCTCGAAATTGGGATATTTGGGATATTTTGCAACTGCAGGGAGGTTTGGGACAAATAAGACCAAACGCCGCTCTCAGTACTTTGCATATGTTGGGTATAAAAAGTCGTAATTTCAAACTGCGAATACGTGCAGAGAGCCAGAATTTGGCTCCAAAATATTGCTCAGGCCTCGAAATTGGGATATTTGGGATATTTCAAAAACTGCAGGGGAGTTTGTGCAAAATGCGACTCACTGCCGCTTTCAGGACTTTGCATATGTTGTTTATAAAAAGTTGTTATATCAAACTGCGAATACGTGCATAGAGCCAGAATTTGGCTCCAAAATATGGCTCAGGCCTCGAAATTGGGATATTTGGGATATTTCAAAAACTGCAGGGGAGTTTGTGCAAAATGTGACTCGCTGCCGCTTTCAGGACTTGGCATATGTTCGGTATAAAAAGTCGTAATATCAAACTGCGAATACGTGCACAGAGCCAGAATTTGGCTCCAAAATATGGCCCAGGCCTCGATATTGAGATGTTTGGGATATTTTGAAAACTGCAGGGAGGTTTGGGACAAATGTGACCAAACGCCGCTTTCAGTCCTTCGCATATGTTGGGTATAAATAAGTCGTAATTTCAAACTGCGAATACGTGCAGAGAGCCAGAACTTGGCTCCAAAATATGGCTCAGGCTTCAAAATTGGGATATTTGCGTTATTATTGGAGGGGAGTTTGGGCAAAATGTGACTCACTGCCGCTTTCAGGACTTGGCATATGTTGGGTATAAAAATTCGTAATATCAAACTCCGAGTACGTGCATAGAGCCAGAATTTGGCTCCAAAATATGGCTCAGGCCTCAAAGTTGGAATGTTTGGGATATTTTGAAAACTACAGGGAGGTTTGGGACAAATGTGACCAAACGCCGCTTTCAGTACTTCGCATATGTTGGGTATAAAAAAATCGTAATTTCAAACTGCGAATACGTGCAGAGAGCCAGAATTTGGCTCCAAAATATGGCCCAGGCCTCGAAATTGGAATGTTTGGGATATTTTGAAAACTGCAGGGAGGTTTGGGACAAATGTGACCAAACGCCGCTTTCAGTACTTGGTATATGTTGGTAAAAAAAAGTAGCAATTTCAAACTGCGAATACGTGCAAAGAGCAAAAATTTAGCTCCATAATATGGCACAAGCCTCTAAAATTGGGATATTTGGGATATTTTGAAAACTGCAGGGGAGTTTGTGCAAAATGTGACTCACTGGTGCTTTCAGGACTTGGCATATTTTGGGTATAAAAGGTGGTAATTTCGAACTGCGAATACATGTAGAGAGTCAGAATTTGGCTCCAAAATATGGCTCAGGCCTCGAAATTGGGATGTTTGGGATAATTTGAAAGCTGCAGGGGACTTTGGGACAAATATGACCAAACGCCTCTTTCAGTACTTGGTATATGTTGGTATAAAAAAGTCGCAATTTCAAACAGCGAATACGTGCAGAGAGCCAGAATTTGGCTCCTAAATATGGCTCAGGCCTCGAAATTGGGATATTTGGGTTATTTCAAAAACTGCAGGGGAGTTTGTGCAAAATGCGACTCACTGCCGCTTTCAGGACTTTGCATATGTTGTTTATAAAAAGTCGTAATATCAAACTGCGAATACGTGCATAGAGCCAGAATTTGGCTCCAAAATATGGCTCAGGCCTCGAAATTGGGATATTTGGGATATTTCAAAAACTGCAGGGGAGTTTGTGCAAAATGTGACTCACTGCCGCTTTCAGGACTTGGCATATGTTCGGTATAAAAAGTCGTAATATCAAACTGCGAATACGTGCACAGAGCCAGAATTTGGCTCCAAATTATGGCTCAGGCCTCAAAATTGGGATGTTTGGGATATTTTTAAAACTGCAGGGTACTTTGGGACAAATATGACCAAACGCAGCTTTCAGTACTTGGCATATGTTGGGTATAAAAAGTCGTAATTTCAAACTGCGAATACGTGCAGAGATCCAGAATTTGGCTCCAAAATATGGCTCAGGCCTCGAAATAGGGATGGTTGGGATATTTTGAAAACTGGAGGGTGGTTTGGGACAAATGTGACCAAACGCCGCTTTCAGTACTTGGCATATGTTGGGTATAAAAAGACGTAATTTCTAACTGCGAATACGTGCAGAGAGCCAGAATTTGGCTACAAAATATGGCTCAGACCTCGAAATTGGGATATTTGGGATATTTTGAAAACTACAGGAGAGTTTGTGCAAAATGTGACTCACTGCCGCTTTCAGTCCTTCGCAAATGTTGGGTATAAAAAAGTCGTAATTTCAAACTGCGAATACGAGCAGAGACCCAGAATTTGGCTCCAAAATATTGCTCAGGCCTCGAAATTGGGATGTTTAGGATATTTTGAAAACTGCAGGGGAGTGTGTGCAAAATGCGACTCACTGCCGCTTTCAGTACTTGGCATATGTTGGGTATAAAAAGTTTTAATATCAAACTGCGAATACATGCAGAGAGCCAGAATTTGGTTCCAAAATATGGCTCAGGCCTCGAAATTTCGATATTTGGGATATTTTGAAACTGCGGGGGGGTTTGGGACAAATTTGACCAAACGCCGCTTTCAGTACTTGCCATATGTTGGGTATAAAAAGACATAATTTCGAACTGCGAATACGTGCAGATAGCCAGAATTTAGCTCCAAAATATGGCTCAGGCCTCGAAATTGGGATATTTGGGATATTTTGAAAACTGCAAGGATGTTTGGGACAAATGTGACCAAACGCTGCTTTCAGTACTTGGCATATGTTGGGTATAAAAAGTTGTAATATCAAACTGCGAATACATGCAGAGATCCAGAATTTGGCTCCAAAATATGGCTCAGGCCTCGAAATTGGGATATTTGGGATATTTCGAAAACTGCAGGGGAGTTTGTTCTAAATGTGACTCACTCCCGATTTCAGGACTTGGCATATGTTGGGTATAAAAAGGCGTAATATCAAACTGCGAATACGTGCAGAGAGCCAGAATTTGGCTCAAAAATATGGCTCAGGCCTCGAAATTGGGATATTTGGGATATATCGAAAACTGCAGGGGAGTTTGTGCAAAATGTGACTCACTGCCGCTTTCAGGACTTGGCATCTGTTGGGTATAAAAATCGTAATATCAAACTGCGAATACGTGCATAGAGCAAGAATTTGGCTCCAAAATATGGCTCAGGCCATGAAATTGGGATGTTTGGGATATTTTGAAAACTGGAGGGAGGTTTGGGACAAATGTGACCAAACGCCGCTTTCAGTACTTGGCATATGTTGGTATAAAAAAGTCGCAATTTCAAACTGCGAATACGTGCAAAGAGCCAAAATTTGGCTCCATAATATGGCTCAGGCCTCGAAATTGGGATATTTTGAAAACTGCAGGGGAGTTTGTGCAAAATGTGACTCACTGCCGCTTTCATGACTTGGCATATGTTGCGTATAAAAGATGGTAATTTCGAACTGCGAATACGTGCAGAGAGCCAGAATTTGATTCCAAAATATGGCTCAGGCCTCGAAATTGGGATGTTTGGGATATTTTGAAAACTGCAGGGGACTTTGGGACAAATATGACCAAACGCCGCTTTCAGTACTTGGCATATGTTGGGTATAAAAAGTTGTAATTTCAAACTGCGAATACGTGCAGAGAGCCTGAATTTTGCTCCAAAATATGGCGCAGGCCTCGAAATTGGGATATTTGGGATATTTTGCAACTGCAGGGAGGTTTGGGACAAATAAGACCAAACGCCGCTCTCAGTACTTTGCATATGTTGGGTATAAAAAGTCGTAATTTCAAACTGCGAATACGTGCAGAGAGCCAGAATTTGGCTCCAAAATATTGCTCAGGCCTCGAAATTGGGATATTTGGGATATTTCAAAAACTGCAGGGGAGTTTGTGCAAAATGCGACTCACTGCCGCTTTCAGGACTTTGCATATGTTGTTTATAAAAAGTTGTTATATCAAACTGCGAATACGTGCATAGAGCCAGAATTTGGCTCCAAAATATGGCTCAGGCCTCGAAATTGGGATATTTGGGATATTTCAAAAACTGCAGGGGAGTTTGTGCAAAATGTGACTCGCTGCCGCTTTCAGGACTTGGCATATGTTCGGTATAAAAAGTCGTAATATCAAACTGCGAATACGTGCACAGAGCCAGAATTTGGCTCCAAAATATGGCCCAGGCCTCGATATTGAGATGTTTGGGATATTTTGAAAACTGCAGGGAGGTTTGGGACAAATGTGACCAAACGCCGCTTTCAGTCCTTCGCATATGTTGGGTATAAATAAGTCGTAATTTCAAACTGCGAATACGTGCAGAGAGCCAGAACTTGGCTCCAAAATATGGCTCAGGCTTCAAAATTGGGATATTTGCGTTATTATTGGAGGGGAGTTTGGGCAAAATGTGACTCACTGCCGCTTTCAGGACTTGGCATATGTTGGGTATAAAAATTCGTAATATCAAACTCCGAGTACGTGCATAGAGCCAGAATTTGGCTCCAAAATATGGCTCAGGCCTCAAAGTTGGAATGTTTGGGATATTTTGAAAACTACAGGGAGGTTTGGGACAAATGTGACCAAACGCCGCTTTCAGTACTTCGCATATGTTGGGTATAAAAAAATCGTAATTTCAAACTGCGAATACGTGCAGAGAGCCAGAATTTGGCTCCAAAATATGGCCCAGGCCTCGAAATTGGAATGTTTGGGATATTTTGAAAACTGCAGGGAGGTTTGGGACAAATGTGACCAAACGCCGCTTTCAGTACTTGGTATATGTTGGTAAAAAAAAGTAGCAATTTCAAACTGCGAATACGTGCAAAGAGCAAAAATTTAGCTCCATAATATGGCACAAGCCTCTAAAATTGGGATATTTGGGATATTTTGAAAACTGCAGGGGAGTTTGTGCAAAATGTGACTCACTGGTGCTTTCAGGACTTGGCATATTTTGGGTATAAAAGGTGGTAATTTCGAACTGCGAATACATGTAGAGAGTCAGAATTTGGCTCCAAAATATGGCTCAGGCCTCGAAATTGGGATGTTTGGGATAATTTGAAAGCTGCAGGGGACTTTGGGACAAATATGACCAAACGCCTCTTTCAGTACTTGGTATATGTTGGTATAAAAAAGTCGCAATTTCAAACAGCGAATACGTGCAGAGAGCCAGAATTTGGCTCCTAAATATGGCTCAGGCCTCGAAATTGGGATATTTGGGTTATTTCAAAAACTGCAGGGGAGTTTGTGCAAAATGCGACTCACTGCCGCTTTCAGGACTTTGCATATGTTGTTTATAAAAAGTCGTAATATCAAACTGCGAATACGTGCATAGAGCCAGAATTTGGCTCCAAAATATGGCTCAGGCCTCGAAATTGGGATATTTGGGATATTTCAAAAACTGCAGGGGAGTTTGTGCAAAATGTGACTCACTGCCGCTTTCAGGACTTGGCATATGTTCGGTATAAAAAGTCGTAATATCAAACTGCGAATACGTGCACAGAGCCAGAATTTGGCTCCAAATTATGGCTCAGGCCTCAAAATTGGGATGTTTGGGATATTTTTAAAACTGCAGGGTACTTTGGGACAAATATGACCAAACGCAGCTTTCAGTACTTGGCATATGTTGGGTATAAAAAGTCGTAATTTCAAACTGCGAATACGTGCAGAGATCCAGAATTTGGCTCCAAAATATGGCTCAGGCCTCGAAATAGGGATGGTTGGGATATTTTGAAAACTGGAGGGTGGTTTGGGACAAATATGACCAAACGCCTCTTTCAGTACTTGGCATATGTTGGGTATAAAAAGTTGTAATTTCAAACTGCGAATACGTGCAGAGAGCCAGAATTTGGCTCCTAAATATGGCTCAGGCCTCGAAATTGGGATACTTGGGATATTTCAAAAACTGCTGGGGAGTTTGTGCAAAATGTGACTCACTGCCGCTTTCAGGACTTGGCATATGTTTGGTATAAAAAGTCGTAATATCAAACTGCGAATACGTGCATAGAGCCAGAATTTGGCTCCAAAATATGGCTCAGGCCTCGAAATTGGGGTGTTTGGGATATTTTGAAAACTGGAGAGAGGTTTGGGACAAATGTGACCAAACGCTGCTTTCAGTACTTGGTATATGTTGGTATAAAAAAGTCGCAATTTCAAACAGCGAATACGTGCAAAGAGCCAAAATTTGGCTCCGTAATATGGCTCAGGCCTTGAAATTAGGATATTTGGGATATTTTGAAAACTGCAGGGGAGTTTGTGCAAAATGTGACTCAATGCCGCTTTCAGGACTTGGCATATGTTGGGTATAAAAGGTGATAATTTCGAACTGCGAATACCTGCAGAGAGCCAGAATTTGACTCCAAAATATGGCTCAGGCCTCGAAATTGGGGTGTTTGGGATATTTTGAAAACTGGAGGGAGGTTTGGGACAAATGTGACCAAACGCCGCTTTCAGTACTTGGCATATGTTGGTATAAAAAAGTCGCAATTTCAAACTGCGAATACGTGCAAAGAGCCAAAATTTGGCTCCATAATATGGCTCAGGCCTCGAAATTGGGATATTTGGGATATTTTAAAAACTGCAGGGGAGTTTGTGCAAAATGTGACTCACTGCCGCTTTCAGGACTTGGCATATGTTGGGTATAAAAGGTGGTAATTTCGAACTGCGAATACGTGCAGAGAGCCAGAATTTGACTCCAAAATATGGCTCAGGCCTCGAAATTGGGATGTTTGGGATATTTTGAAAACTGCAGGGGACTTTGGGACAAATATGACCAAACGCCGCTTTCATTACTTGGCATATGTTGGGTATAAAAAGTCGTAATTTCAAACTGCGAATACGTGCAGAGATCCAGAATTTGGCTCCAAAATATAGCTCAGGCCTCGATATTTGGATGTTTGGGATATTTTGAAAACTACAGGGGGGATTAGGACAAATGTGACTAAACGCCGCTTTCAGTACTTCGCATATGTTGGGTATAAAAAGTCGTAATATCAAACTGCGAATACGTGCAGAGAGCCAGAATTTGGCTCCAAAATATGGCCCTGGCCTTGATATTGAGATGTTTGGGATATTTTGAAAACTGCATTGAGGTTTGGGACAAATGTGACCAAATGACGCTTTCAGTACTTGCCCTATGTTAGGTATAAAAAGTTGTAATTTCAAACTGCGAATACGTGCAGATAGCATGAATTTTGCTCCAAAATATGGCTCAGGCCTCAAAATTGGGATATTTGGGATATTTTAAAAACTGCAGGGAGGTTTGGGACAAATGTGACCAAAAGCCGCTTTCAGTAATTGGAATATGTTGGGTATAAAAAGATGTAATTTCTAACTGCGAATACGTGCAGAGAGCTAGAACTTGGCTCCAAAATATGGTTCAGGCCTAGAAATTGGGATATTTGCGTTATTTTGAAATTTGGAGGGGAGTTTGGGCAAAATGTGACTCACTGCCGCTTTCAGTACTTGGCATATATTCGGTATAAAAAAATCGCAATTTCAAATTGCGAATACGTGCAGAGATGCTGAATTTGGCTCAGGCCAAGAAATTGGGATATTTCGGATATTTCGAAAACTGCAGGGGAGTTTGTGCAAAATGTGACTCACTGCTGCTTTCAGGACTTGGCATATGTTGGGTATAAAGATTCGTACTATCAAACTGCGAATACGTGCAGAGAGCCAAAATTTGGCTCCATAATATGGCTAAGGCCTCGAAATTGGGATATTTAAGATATTGTGAAAACTGAAGGGGAGTTTGTGCAAAATGTGACTCACTGCCGCTTTCAGGACTTGGCATATGTTGGGTATAAAATTCGTAATTTCAAACTGCGAATACGTGCAGGGAGCTAGAATTTGGCACCAAAATATGGCTCATGCTTCGAAATTGAGATATTTGGGATATTTCGAAAACTGCAGGGGAGTTTGTGCAAAATGTGACTCACTGCCGCTTTCAGGACTTGGCATATGTTGGGTATAATAAGTTGTAATTTCAAACTGCGAATACGTGCAGAGAGCCAGAATTTGGTTCCAAAATATGGCTCAGGCCTCGATATTGGGATGTTTGGGATATTTTGAAGACTGCAGGGGGGATTGGGACAAATGTGACTAAACGCCGCTTTCAGTACTTCGCATATGTTGGGTATAAAAGGTGTTAATTTTAAACTGCGAATACGTTCAGAGAGCCAGAAATTGGCTCCAAAATATAACTCAGGACTCGAAATTGGGATGTTTGGGATATTTTGAAAACTGCAGGGGAGTTTGTGCAAAATGTGACTCACTGCCACGTTCAGTACTTGGCATATGTTGGGTAAAAAAAGTCGTAATATCAAACTGCGAATACGTGCATAGAGCCAGAATTTGGCTCCAAAATATGGCTCGTGCCTCGAAATTGGGATATTTGGGATATTTTGAAAACTGCAGGGAGGTTTGAGACAAATATGACCAAATGCCGCATCAAGTACTTGGCATATGTTTGGTATAAAAAAGTCGCAATTTCAAACTGCGAATACGTGCAGAGAGCCAGAATTTGGCTCCAAAATATGGCTCAGGCCTCGAAATTGTGATATTTAGGATATTTTGAAAACTGCGGGGAGGTTTGGGACAAATGTGACCAAAAGCCGCTCTCAGTACTTGGCATATGTTGGGTATAAAAAGATGTAATTTCTAACTGCGAATACGTGCAGAGAGCCAGAACTTGGCTCCAAATTATGGCTCAGGCCTCGAAATTGGGATATTTGCGTTATTTTAAAAACTGGAGGGGAGTTTGTGCAAAATGTGACTCACTGCCGCTTTCAGTACTTGGCATATATTGGGTATAAAAATTCGCAATTTCAAACTGCGAATACGTGTAGAGATCCTGAATTTGGCTCCAAAATATGGCTCAGGCCTCGAAATTGGGATATTTAAGATATTGTGAAAACTGAAGGGGAGTTTGTGCAAAATGTGACTCACTGCCGCTTTCAGGACTTGGCATATGTTGGGTATAAAATTCGTAATTTCAAACTGCGAATACGTGCAGAGAACTAGAATTTGGCTCCAAAATATGGCTCCTGCTTCGAAATTGAGATATTTGGGATATTTCGAAAACTGCAGGGGAGTTTGTGCAAAATGTGACTCACTGCCGCTTTCAGGACTTGGCATATGTTGGGTATAATAAGTTGTAATTTCAAACTGCGAATACGTGCAGAGAGCACGAATTTGGTTCCAAAATATGGCTCAGGCCTCGATATTGGGATGTTTGGGATATTTTGAAAACTGCAGGGGGGATTGGGACAAATGTGACTAAACGCCGTTTTCAGTACTTCGCATATGTTGGGTATAAAAGGTGGTAATTTCAATCTGCGAATACGTTCAGAGAGCCAGAAATTGGCTCCAAAATATAACTCAGGACTCGAAATTGGGATGTTTGGGATATTTTGAAAACTGGAGGGGAGTTTGGGCAAAATGTGGCTCACTGCCGCTTTCAGTACTTGTTATATATTGGGTATAAAAATTCGCAATTTCAAACAGCGAATACGTGCAGAGATCCAGAATTTGGCTCCAAAATATGGCTCAGGCCTCGAAATAGAGATATTTCGGATATTTCGAAAACTGCTGGGGAGTTTGTGCAAAATGTGACTCACTGCCGCTTTCAGGACTTGTCATATGTTGGGTATAAAAATTCATAATATCAAACTGCGAATACGTGCATAGAGCCAGAATTTGGCTCCAAATTATTGCTCCGGCATTGAAATTGGGAAGTTTGGGATATTTTGAAAATTGCAGGTAGGTTTGGGACAAATGTGACCAAACGCTGATTTCAGTACTTGGCATATGTTGGGTATAAAAAGTCGTAATATCAAACTGCGAATGCGTGCAGAGAGCTAGAATTTGGCTCCAAAATATGGCTCAAACCTCGAAATTGAGATATTTGGGATATTTTGAAAACTGCAGGGAGGTTTGGGACAAATGTGACCAAACGCCGCTTTCAGTACTGGGCATATGTTGGGTATAAAATAATTCGCAATTTCAAACTGCGAATACGTGCAGAGAGCCAGAATTTGGCACCAAAATATGGCTCAGGCCTCGAAATTGGGATATTTGGAATATTTCGAAAACTGCAGGGGAGTTTGTGCAAAATGTGACTCACTGCTGCTTTCAGGACTTGTCATATGTTGGGTATAAAAATTCGAAATATCAAACTGCGAATACGTTCATAGAGCTTGAATTTGGCTCCAAAATATATCTTAGGCCTCGAAATTGGGATATTTGGGATATTTTGAAAACTGCAGGGAGGTTTGGGGGCAAATGTGACCAAACGCCGCTTTCAGTAGTTGGCATATGTTGGGTATAATGAGTTGTAATTTAAAACTGCGAATACGTGCAGAGAGCCAGAATTTGGTTCCAAAATATGGCTCAGGCCTCGATATTGGGATGTTTTGATATTTTGAAAACTGCAGGGGGGATTGGGACAAATCTGACTAAACGCCGCTTTCAGTACTTGGCATATGTTGGGTATAAAAAGACGTAATTTCGAACTGCGAATACGTGCAGAGAGCCAGAATTTGGCTCCAAAATATGGCTCAGACCTCGAAATTGGGAAATTTGGGATATTTTGAAAACTGCAGGGATGTTTGGGACAAATGTGACCAAATGCCGCTTTCAGTACTTGGCATATGTTGGGTGTAAAAAGATGTAATTTCTAACTGCGAATACGTGCAGAGAGCCAGAATTTGGCTCCAAAATATGGCTCAGGCCTCGAAATTGGGATATTTGGGATATTTTGAAAACTGCAGGGAGGTTTGGGACAAATGTGACCAAACGCCGCTTTCAGTAGTTGGCATATGTTGGGTATAATAAGTTGTAATTTCAAACTGCGAATACGTGCAGAGAGCCAGAATTTGGCTCCAAAATATGGCTTAGACCTCGAAATTGGGATATTTTGGATATTTTGAAAACTGCAGGGATGTTTGGGACAAATGTGACCAAACGCCGCTTTCAGTACTTGGCATATGTTGGGTGTAAAAAGATGTAATTTCTAACTGCGAATACGTGCAGAGAGCCAGAATTTTGCTCCAAAATATGGCTCAGGCCTCGAAATTGTGATATTTGGGATATTTCGAAAACTGCAGGAGAGTTTGTACAAAATGTGACTCACTGCCGCTTTCAGGACTTGGCATATGTTGGGTATAAAAAGTCGTAATATCAAACTGCGAATACGTGCATAGAGCCAGAATTTGGCTCCATATTATGGCTCAGGCCTCGAAATTGGGATGTTTGGGATATTTTGAAAACTGCAGGGTGGTTTGAGACAAATGTGACTAAACGCGGCTTTCAGTACTTGGCATATGTTGGTATAAAAAAGTCTCAATTTCAAACTGCGAATGCGTGCATAAAGCAAGAATTTGGCTCCAAAATATGGCACAGGCCTAGAAATTGGGATTTTTGGGATATTTTGAAAACTGGAGGGAGGTTTGGGACAAATGTGACCAAACACCGCTTTCAGTACTTGGCATATGTTGGGTATAAAAAGTCGTAACTTATAACTGCGAATACGTGCAGAGAGCCAGAATTTGGATCCAAAATATGGCTCAGGCCTCGAAATTGGGATATTTGGGATATTTCGAAAACTGCAGGGGAGTTTGTGCAAAATGTAACTCACTGCCGCTTTCAGTACTTGGCATATGTTGGGTATAAAAATTCATAATATTAAACTGCGAATACGTGCAACGAGCCAGAATTTGGCTCCAAAATATGGGTCAGGCCTTGAAATTGGGATATTTTGGATATTTTGAAAACTGCAAGGAGGTTTGGGACAAATGTGACCAAACGCCGCTTTCAGTACTTGGCATATGTTGGGTATAAAAAGACGTAATTTCTAACTGCGAATACGTGCAGATAGCCAGAATTTGGCTCCAAAATATGGCTCAGGCCTCGAAATTGGGATATTTGGGAAAATTTGAAAACTGGAAGGGAGTTTGTGCAAAATGTGACTCACTGCCGCTTTTAGTACTTGACATATGTTGGGTATAAAATTCGTAATATCAAACTGCGAATACGTGAAGAGAGCCAGAATTTGGCTCCAAAATATGGCTCAGGCCTCGATATTGGGATGTTTGGGATATTTTGAAAACTGTAGGAAGGTTTGGGACAAATGTGACCAAACGCCGCTTTCAGTACTTCGCATATGTTGGGTATAAAAAAGTCGTAATTTCAAACTGCGAATACGTGCAGAGAGCCAGAATTTGGGTCCAAAATATGGCTCAGGCCTCGAAATTGGGATGTTTGGGATATTTCGAAAACTACAGGGGAGTTTGTTCAAAATGTGACTCACTGCCGCTTTCTGGACTTGGCATATGTTGGGTATAAAAAGCCGTAATATCAAACTGCGAATACGTGCAGAGAGCCAGAATTTGGCTCCAAAATATGGCTCAGACCTCGAAATTGGGTTATTTGGGATATTTTGAAAACTGCAGGGAGGTTTGAGACAAATATGACCAAACGCTGCATTCAGTTCTTGGCATATGTTTGGTATAAAAAAGTCGCAATTTCAAACTGCGAATACGTGCAGAGAGCCAGAATTTGGCTCGAAAATATGGCTCAGGCCTCGAAATTGGGATATTTGGGATATTTTGAAAACTGCGGGGAGGTTTGGGACAAATGTGACCAAAAGCCGCTTTCAGTACTTGGCATATGTTGGGTATAAAAAGATGTAATTTCAAACTGCGAATACGTGCAGAGAGCCAGAATTTGGCTCCAAAATATTGCTCAGGCCTCGAAATTGGGATGTTTAGGATATTTTGAAAACTGCAGGGGAGTTTGTGCAAAATGTGACTCACTGCCGCTTTCAGTACTTGGAATATGTTGGGTATAAAAAAGTCGCACTTTCAAACTGCGAATACGTGCAGAGATCCAGACTTTGGCTCCAAAATATGGCTCAGGCCTCGAAATAGAGATATTTCGGATATTTCGAAAACTGCTGGGGAGTTTGTGCAAAATGTGACTCACTGCCGCTTTCAGGACTTGTCATATGTTGGGTATAAAAATTCATAATATCAAACTGCGAATACGTGCATAGAGCCAGAATTTGGCTCCAAATTATGGCTCAGGCCTCGAAATTGGGAAGTTTGGGATATTTTGAAAACTGCAGGTAGGTTTGGGACAAATGTGAAAAAACGCTGATTTCAGTACTTGGCATATGTTGGGCATAAAAAGTCGTAATATCAAACTGCGAATGCGTGCAGAGAGCTAGAATTTGGCTCCAAAATATGGCTCAGGCCTCGAAATTGAGATATTTGGGATATTTTGAAAGCTGCACGGAGGTTTGGGACAAATGTGACCAAACGCCGCTTTCAGTACTGGGCATATGTTGGGTATAAAATAAGTCGCAATTTCAAACTGCGAATACGTGTAGAGAGCCAGAATTTGGCACCAAAATATGGCTCAGGCCTCGAAATTGGGATATTTGGAATATTTCGAAAACTGCAGGGGAGTTTGTGCAAAATGTGACTCACTGCTGCTTTCAGGACTTGTCATATGTTGGGTATAAAAAGTCGTAATATCAAACTGCGAATACGTGCAGAGAGCCAGAATTTGGCTCCAAAATATGGCTCAGACCTCGAAATTGGGATTATTTTGATATTTTGAAAACTGCAGGGGGGATTGGGACAAATCTGACTAAACGCCGCTTTCAGTACTTGGCATATGTTGGGTATAAAAAGACGTAATTTAAAACTGCGAATACGTGCAGAGAGCCAGAATTTGGCTCCAAAATATGGCTCAGACCTCGAAATTGAGATATTTGGGATATTTTGAAAACTGCAGGGATGTTTGGGACAAATGTGACCAAACACCGCTTTCAGTACTTGGCATATGTTGGGTATAAAAAGTAGTAATTTCTAACTGCGAATACGTGCAGAGAGCCAGAATTTGGCTCCAAAATATGGCTCAGTCCTCGAAATTGAGATAGCTGGGATATTTCGAAAACTGCAGGAGAGTTTGTACAAAATGTAACTCACTGCCGCTTTCAGTACTTGGCATATGTTGGGTATAAAAATTCATAATATTAAACTGCGAATACGTGCAACGAGCCAGAATTTGGCTCCAAAATATGGGTCAGGCCTTGAAATTGGGATATTTTGGATATTTTGAAAACTGCAAGGAGGTTTGGGACAAATGTGACCAAACGCCGCTTTCAGTACTTGGCATATGTTGGGTATAAAAAGACGTAATTTCTAACTGCGAATACGTGCAGATAGCCAGAATTTGGCTCCAAAATATGGCTCAGGCCTCGAAATTGGGATATTTGGGATAATTTGAAAACTGGAAGGGAGTTTGTGCAAAATGTGACTCACTGCCGCTTTTAGTACTTGACATATGTTGGGTATAAAATTCGTAATATCAAACTGCGAATACGTGAAGAGAGCCAGAATTTGGCTCCAAAATATGGCTCAGGCCTCGATATTGGGATGTTTGGGATATTTTGAAAACTGCAGGAAGGTTTGGGACAAATGTGACCAAACGCCGCTTTCAGTACTTCGCATATGTTGGGTATAAAAAAGTCGTAATTTCAAACTGCGAATACGTGCAGAGAGCCAGAATTTGGGTCCAAAATATGGCTCAGGCCTCGAAATTGGGATGTTTGGGATATTTCGAAAACTACAGGGGAGTTTGTTCAAAATGTGACTCACTGCCGCTTTCTGGACTTGGCATATGTTGGGTATAAAAAGTCGTAATATCAAACTGCGAATACGTGCAGAGAGCCAGAATTTGGCTCCAAAATATGGCTCAGACCCCGAAATTGGGTTATTTGGGATATTTTGAAAACTGCAGGGAGGTTTGAGACAAATATGACCAAACGCTGCATTCAGTTCTTGGCATATGTTGGGTATAAAAAAGTCGCAATTTCAAACTGCGAATACGTGCAGAGAGCCAGAATTTGGCTCGAAAATATGGCACAGGCCTCGAAATTGGGATATTTGGGATATTTTGAAAACTGCGGGGAGGTTTGGGACAAATGTGACCAAAAGCCGCTTTCAGTACTTGGCATATGTTGGGTATAAAAAGATGTAATTTCTAACTGCGAATACGTGCAGAGAGCCAGAACTTGGCTCCAAAATATGGCTCAGGCCTCGAAATTGGGATATTTGCGTTATTTTGAAAACTGGAGGGGAGTTTGGGCAAAATGTGAATCACTGCCGCTTGCAGTCCTTCGCATATGTTGGGTATAAAAAAGTCGTAATTTCAAACTGCGAATACGTGCAGAGAGCCAGAATTTGGCTCCAAAATATTGCTCAGGCCTCGAAATTGGGATGTTTAGGATATTTTGAAAACTGCAGGGGAGTTTGTGCAAAATGTGACTCACTGCCGCTTTCAGTACTTGGAATATGTTGGGTATAAAAAAGTCGCACTTTCAAACTGCGAATACGTGCAGAGATCCAGAATTTGGCTCCAAAATATGGCTCAGGCCTCGAAATAGAGATATTTCGGATATTTCGAAAACTGCTGGGGAGTTTGTGCAAAATGTGACTCACTGCCGCTTTCAGGACTTGTCATATGTTGGGTATAAAAATTCATAATATCAAACTGCGAATACGTGCATAGAGCCAGAATTTGGCTCCAAATTATGGCTCAGGCCTCGAAATTGGGAAGTTTGGGATATTTTGAAAACTGCAGGTAGGTTTGGGACAAATGTGACCAAACGCTGATTTCAGTACTTGGCATATGTTGGGCATAAAAAGTCGTAATATCAAACTGCGAATGCGTGCAGAGAGCTAGAATTTGGCTCCAAAATATGGCTCAGGCCTCGAAATTGAGATATTTGGGATATTTTGAAAGCTGCACGGAGGTTTGGGACAAATGTGACCAAACGCCGCTTTCAGTACTGGGCATATGTTGGGTATAAAATAAGTCGCAATTTCAAACTGCGAATACGTGTAGAGAGCCAGAATTTGGCACCAAAATATGGCTCAGGCCTCGAAATTGGGATATTTGGAATATTTCGAAAACTGCAGGGGAGTTTGTGCAAAATGTGACTCACTGCTGCTTTCAGGACTTGTCATATTTTGGGTATAAAAAGTCGAAATATCAAACTGCGAATACGTTCATAGAGCTTGAATTTGGCTCCAAAATATATCTTAGGCCTCGATATTGGGATTATTTTGATATTTTGAAAACTGCAGGGGGGATTGGGACAAATCTGACTAAACGCCGCTTTCAGTACTTGGCATATGTTGGGTATAAAAAGACGCAATTTAAAACTGCGAATACGTGCAGAGAGCCAGAATTTGGCTCCAAAATATGGCTCAGACCTCGAAATTGAGATATTTGGGATATTTTGAAAACTGCAGGGATGTTTGGGACAAATGTGACCAAACACCGCTTTCAGTACTTGGCATATGTTGGGTATAAAAAGTAGTAATTTCTAACTGCGAATACGTGCAGAGAGCCAGAATTTGGCTCCAAAATATGGCTCAGTCCTCGAAATTGAGATAGTTGGGATATTTCGAAAACTGCAGGAGAGTTTGTACAAAATGTGACTCACTGCCGCTTTCAGGACTTGGCATATGTTGGGTATAAAAAGTCGTAATTTCAAACTGCGAATACGTGCAGAGAAACAGAATTTGGCTCCAAAATATGACTCAGGCCTCGAAATTGGAAAGTTTGGGATATTTTGAAAACTGCAGGGGAGTTTGGGACAAATATGACCAAACGCCGCTTTCAGTACTTGACATATGTTGGGTATAAAAAGACGTCATTTCGACCTGCGAATACGTGCAGAGAGCCAGAATTTGGCTCCAAAATATGGCTCAGGCCTCGAAATTGGGATATTTTGAAAACTGCAGGGATGTTTGGGACAAATGTGACCAAACACCGCTTTCAGTACTTGGCATATGTTGGGTGTAAAAAGATGTAATTTCTAACTGTGAATACGTGCAGAGAGCCAGAATTTGGCTCCAAAATATGGCTTAGACCTCGAAATTGGGATATTTTGGATATTTTGAAAACTGCAGGGATGTTTGGAACAAATGTGACCAAATGCCGCTTTCAGTACTTGGCATATGTTGGGTGTAAAAAGATGTAATTTCTAACTGCGAATACGTGCAGAGAGCCAGAATTTGGCTCCAAAATATGGCTCAGGCCTCGAAATTGTGATATTTGTGATATTTCGAAAACTGCAGGAGAGTTTGTACAAAATGTGACTCACTGCCGCTTTCAGGACTTGGCATATGTTGGGTATAAAAAGTCGTAATATCAAACTGCGAATACGTGCATAGAGCCAGAATTTGGCTCCAAATTATGGCTCAGGCCTCGAAATTGGGATGTTTGGGATATTTTGAAAACTGCAGGGAGGTGTGAGACAAATGTGACTAAACGCGGCTTTCAGTACTTGGCATATGTTGGTATAAAAAATTCGTAATTTCAAACTGCGAATACGTGCAGAGAGCCACAATTTGGCTCCATAATATGGCTCAGGCCTCGAAATTGGAATATTTGGGAAATTTTGAAAACTGCAGGGGAGATTGTGCAAAATGTGACTCACTGCCGCTTTCAGGACTTGGCATATGTTGGGTATAAAAAGTCGTAATATTAAACTGAGAATACGTGCATAAAGCAAGAATTTGGCTCCAAAATATGGCTCAGGCCTAGAAATTGGGATTTTTGGGATATTTTGAAAACTGGAGACAGGTTTGGGACAAATGTGACCAAACACCGCTTTCAGTACTTGGCATATGTTGGGTATAAAAAGTCGTAACTAATAACTCCGAATACGTGCAGAGAGCCAGAATTTGGATCCAAAATATGGCTCAGGCCTCGAAATTGGGATATTTGTGATATTTCGAAAACTGCAGGGGAGTTTGTGCAAAATGTAACTCACTGCCGCTTTCAGTACTTGGCATATGTTGGGTATAAAAATTCATAATATTAAACTGCGAATACGTGCAACGAGCCAGAATTTGGCTCCAAAATATGGGTCAGGCCTCGAAATTGGGATATTTTGGATATTTTGAAAACTGCAAGGAGGTTTGGGACAAATGTGACCAAACGCCGCTTTCAGTACTTGGCATATGTTGGGTATAAAAAGACGTAATTTCTAACTGCGAATACGTGCAGATAGCCAGAATTTGGCTCCAAAATATGGCTCAGGCCTCGAAATTGGGATATTTGGGATAATTTGAAAACTGGAAGGGAGTTTGTGCAAAATGTGACTCACTGCCGCTTTCAGTACTTGACATATGTTGGGTATAAAATTCGTAATATCAAACTGCGAATACGTGAAGAGAGCCAGAATTTGGCTCCAAAATATGGCTCAGGCCTCGATATTGGGATGTTTGGGATATTTTGAAAACTGCAGGAAGGTTTGGGACAAATGTGACCAAACGCCGCTTTCAGTACTTCGCATATGTTGGGTATAAAAAAGTCGTAATTTCAAACTGCGAATACGTGCAGAGAGCTAGAATTTGGGTCCAAAATATGGTTCAGGCCTCGAAATTGGGATGTTTGGGATACTTCGTAAACTACAGGGGAGTTTGTTCAAAATGTGACTCACTGCCGCTTTCTGGACTTGGCATATGTTGGGTATAAAAAGTCGTAATATCAAACTGCGAATACGTGCAGAGAGCCAGAATTTGGCTCCAAAATATGGCTCAGACCTCGAAATTGGGTTATTTGGGATATTTTGAAAACTGCAGGGAGGTTTGAGACAAATATGACCAAACGCTGCATTCAGTTCTTGGCATATGTTGGGTATAAAAAAGTCGCAATTTCAAACTGCGAATACGTGCAGAGAGCCAGAATTTGGCTCCAAAATATGGCTCAGGCCTCGAAATTGGGATATTTGGGATATTTTGAAAACTGCGGGGAGGTTTGGGACAAATGTGACCAAAAGCCGCTTTCAGTACTTGGCATATGTTGGGTATAAAAAGATGTAATTTCTAACTGCGAATACGTGCAGAGAGCCAGAACTTGGCTCCAAAATATGGCTCAGGCCTCGAAATTGGGATATTTGCGTTATTTTGAAAACTGGAGGGGAGTTTGTGCAAAATGTGACTCACTGCCGCTTTCAGTACTTGGAATATGTTGGGTATAAAAAAGTCGAACTTTCAAACTGCGAATACGTGCAGAGATCCAGAATTTGGCTCCAAAATATGGCTCAGGCCTCGAAATAGAGATATTTCGGATATTTCGAAAACTGCTGGGGAGTTTGTGCAAAATGTGACTCACTGCCGCTTTCAGGACTTGTCATATGTTGGGAATAAAAATTCATAATATCAAACTGCGAATACGTGCATAGAGCCAGAATTTGGCTCCAAATTATGGCTCAGGCCTCGAAATTGGGAAGTTTGGGATATTTTGAAAACTGCAGGTAGGTTTGGGACAAATGTGACCAAACGCTGATTTCAGTACTTGGCATATGTTGGGTATAAAAAGTCGTAATATCAAACTGCGAATGCGTGCAGAGAGCTAGAATTTGGCTCCAAAATATGGCTCAGGCCTCGAAATTGAGATATTTGGGATATTTTGAAAACTGCAGGGAGGTTTGGGACAAATGTGACCAAACGCCGGTTTCAGTACTGGGCATATGTTGGGTATAAAATAAGTCGCAATTTCAAACTGCAAATACGTGCAGAGAGCCAGAATTTGGCACCAAAATATGGCTCAGGCCTCGAAATTGGGATATTTGGAATATTTCGAAAACTGCAGGGGAGTTTGTGCAAAATGTGACTCACTGCTGCTTTCAGGACCTGTCATATGTTGGGTATAAAAAGTCGAAATATCAAACTGCGAATACGTTCATAGAGCTTGAATTTGGCTCCAAAATATATCTTAGGCCTCGATATTGGGATTATTTTGATATTTTGAAAACTGCAGGGGGGATTGGGACAAATCTGACTAAACGCCGCTTTCAGTACTTGGCATATGTTGGGTATAAAAAGACGTAATTTAAAACTGCGAATACGTGCAGAGAGCCAGAATTTGGCTCCAAAATATGGCTCAGACCTCGAAATTGAGATATTTGGGATATTTTGAAAACTACAGGGATGTTTGGGACAAATGTGACCAAACACCGCTTTCAGTACTTGGCATATGTTGGGTATAAAAAGTAGTAATTTCTAACTGCGAATACGTGCAGAGAGCCAGAATTTGGCTCCAAAATATGGCTCAGTCCTCGAAATTGAGATAGTTGGGATATTTCGAAAACTGCAGGAGAGTTTGTACAAAATGTGACTCACTGCCGCTTTCAGGACTTGGCATATGTTGGGTATAAAAAGTCGTAATTTCAAACTGCGAATACGTGCAGAGAACCAGAATTTGGCTCCAAAATATGACTCAGGCCTCGAAATTGGAAAGTTTGGGATATTTTGAAAACTGCAGGGGAGTTTGGGACAAATATGACCAAACGCCGCTTTCAGTACTTGACATATGTTGGGTATAAAAAGACGTCATTTCGACCTGCGAATACGTGCAGAGAACCAGAATTTGGCTCCAAAATATGGCTCAGGCCTCGAAATTGGGATATTTTGAAAACTGCAGGGATGTTTGGGACAAATGTGACCAAACACCGCTTTCAGTACTTGGCATATGTTGGGTGTAAAAAGATGTAATTTCTAACTGTGAATACGTGCAGAGAGCCAGAATTTGGCTCCAAAATATGGCTCAGGCCTCGAAATTGGGATATTTGGGATATTTTGAAAACTGCAGGGAGGTTTGGGACAAATGTGACCAAACGCCGCTTTCAGTAGTTGGCATATGTTGGGTATAATAAGTTGTAATTTCAAACTGCAAATACGTGCAGAGAGCCAGAATTTGGCTCCAAAATATGGCTTAGACCTCGAAATTGGGATATTTTGGATATTTTGAAAACTGCAGGGATGTTTGGAACAAATGTGACCAAATGCCGCTTTCAGTACTTGGCATATGTTGGGTGTAAAAAGATGTAATTTCTAACTGCGAATACGTGCAGAGAGCCAGAATTTGGCTCCAAAATATGGCTCAGGCCTCGAAATTGTGATATTTGTGATATTTCGAAAACTGCAGGAGAGTTTGTACAAAATGTGACTCACTGCCGCTTTCAGGACTTGGCATATGTTGGGTATAAAAAGTCGTAATATCAAACTGCGAATACGTGCATAGAGCCAGAATTTGGCTCCAAATTATGGCTCAGGCCTCGAAATTGGGATGTTTGGGATATTTTGAAAACTGCAGGGAGGTGTGAGACAAATGTGACTAAACGCGGCTTTCAGTACTTGGCATATGTTGGTATAAAAAATTCGTAATTTCAAACTGCGAATACGTGCAGAGAGCCACAATTTGGCTCCATAATATGGCTCAGGCCTCGAAATTGGAATATTTGGGAAATTTTGAAAACTGCAGGGGAGATTGTGCAAAATGTGACTCACTGCCGCTTTCAGGACTTGGCATATGTTGGGTATAAAAAGTCGTAATATTAAACTGAGAATACGTGCATAAAGCAAGAATTTGGCTCCAAAATATGGCTCAGGCCTAGAAATTGGGATTTTTGGGATATTTTGAAAACTGGAGACAGGTTTGGGACAAATGTGACCAAACACCGCTTTCAGTACTTGGCATATGTTGGGTATAAAAAGTCGTAACTAATAACTCCGAATACGTGCAGAGAGCCAGAATTTGGATCCAAAATATGGCTCAGGCCTCGAAATTGGGATATTTGTGATATTTCGAAAACTGCAGGGGAGTTTGTGCAAAATGTAACTCACTGCCGCTTTCAGTACTTGGCATATGTTGGGTATAAAAATTCATAATATTAAACTGCGAATACGTGCAACGAGCCAGAATTTGGCTCCAAAATATGGGTCAGGCCTCGAAATTGGGATATTTTGGATATTTTGAAAACTGCAAGGAGGTTTGGGACAAATGTGACCAAACGCCGCTTTCAGTACTTGGCATATGTTGGGTATAAAAAGACGTAATTTCTAACTGCGAATACGTGCAGATAGCCAGAATTTGGCTCCAAAATATGGCTCAGGCCTCGAAATTGGGATATTTGGGATAATTTGAAAACTGGAAGGGAGTTTGTGCAAAATGTGACTCACTGCCGCTTTCAGTACTTGACATATGTTGGGTATAAAATTCGTAATATCAAACTGCGAATACGTGAAGAGAGCCAGAATTTGGCTCCAAAATATGGCTCAGGCCTCGATATTGGGATGTTTGGGATATTTTGAAAACTGCAGGAAGGTTTGGGACAAATGTGACCAAACGCCGCTTTCAGTACTTCGCATATGTTGGGTATAAAAAAGTCGTAATTTCAAACTGCGAATACGTGCAGAGAGCTAGAATTTGGGTCCAAAATATGGTTCAGGCCTCGAAATTGGGATGTTTGGGATACTTCGTAAACTACAGGGGAGTTTGTTCAAAATGTGACTCACTGCCGCTTTCTGGACTTGGCATATGTTGGGTATAAAAAGTCGTAATATCAAACTGCGAATACGTGCAGAGAGCCAGAATTTGGCTCCAAAATATGGCTCAGACCTCGAAATTGGGTTATTTGGGATATTTTGAAAACTGCAGGGAGGTTTGAGACAAATATGACCAAACGCTGCATTCAGTTCTTGGCATATGTTGGGTATAAAAAAGTCGCAATTTCAAACTGCGAATACGTGCAGAGAGCCAGAATTTGGCTCCAAAATATGGCTCAGGCCTCGAAATTGGGATATTTGGGATATTTTGAAAACTGCGGGGAGGTTTGGGACAAATGTGACCAAAAGCCGCTTTCAGTACTTGGCATATGTTGGGTATAAAAAGATGTAATTTCTAACTGCGAATACGTGCAGAGAGCCAGAACTTGGCTCCAAAATATGGCTCAGGCCTCGAAATTGGGATATTTGCGTTATTTTGAAAACTGGAGGGGAGTTTGTGCAAAATGTGACTCACTGCCGCTTTCAGTACTTGGAATATGTTGGGTATAAAAAAGTCGAACTTTCAAACTGCGAATACGTGCAGAGATCCAGAATTTGGCTCCAAAATATGGCTCAGGCCTCGAAATAGAGATATTTCGGATATTTCGAAAACTGCTGGGGAGTTTGTGCAAAATGTGACTCACTGCCGCTTTCAGGACTTGTCATATGTTGGGTATAAAAATTCATAATATCAAACTGCGAATACGTGCATAGAGCCAGAATTTGGCTCCAAATTATGGCTCAGGCCTCGAAATTGGGAAGTTTGGGATATTTTGAAAACTGCAGGTAGGTTTGGGACAAATGTGACCAAACGCTGATTTCAGTACTTGGCATATGTTGGGTATAAAAAGTCGTAATATCAAACTGCGAATGCGTGCAGAGAGCTAGAATTTGGCTCCAAAATATGGCTCAGGCCTCGAAATTGAGATATTTGGGATATTTTGAAAACTGCAGGGAGGTTTGGGACAAATGTGACCAAACGCCGGTTTCAGTACTGGGCATATGTTGGGTATAAAATAAGTCGCAATTTCAAACTGCAAATACGTGCAGAGAGCCAGAATTTGGCACCAAAATATGGCTCAGGCCTCGAAATTGGGATATTTGGAATATTTCGAAAACTGCAGGGGAGTTCGTGCAAAATGTGACTCACTGCTGCTTTCAGGACCTGTCATATGTTGGGTATAAAAAGTCGAAATATCAAACTGCGAATACGTTCATAGAGCCTGAATTTGGCTCCAAAATATATCTCAGGCCTCGAAATTGGGATATTTGGGATATTTTGAAAACTGCAGGGAGGTTTGGGACAAATGTGACCAAACGCCGCTTTCAGTAGTTGGCATATGTTGGGTATAATAAGTTGTAATTTCAAACTGCGAATACGTGCAGAGAGCCAGAATTTGGTTCCAAAATATGGCTCAGGCCTCGATATTGGGATGTTTTGATATTTTGAAAACTGCAGGGGGATTGGGACAAATCTGACTAAACGCCGCTTTCAGTATTTGGCATATGTTGGGTATAAAAAGACGTAATTTCGAACTGCGAATACGTGCAGAGAGCCAGAATTTGGCTCCAAAATATGGTTCAGGCCTAGAAATTGGGATGTTTGGGATATTTTGAAAACTGGAGGGAGGTTTGGGACATATGTGACCAAACACCGCTTTCAGTACTTGGCATATGTTGGGTATAAAAAGTCGTAACTTATAACTGCGAATACGTGCAGAGAGCCAGAATTTGGATCCAAAATATGGCTCAGGCCTCGAAATTGGGATATTTGGGATATTTCGAAAACTGCAGGGGAGTTTGTGCAAAATGTAACTCACTGCCGCTTTCAGTACTTGGCATATGTTGGGTATAAAAATTCATAATATTAAACTGCGAATACGTGCAACGAGCCAGAATTTGGCTCCAAAATATGGGTCAGGCCTCGAAATTGGGATATTTTGGATATTTTGAAAACTGCTAGGAGGTTTGGGACAAATGTGACCAAACGCCACTTTCAGTACTTGGCATATGTTGGGTATAAAAAGTCGTAATTTCAAACTGCGAATACGTGCAGAGAGCTAGAATTTGGCTCCAAAATATGGCTCAGGCCTCGAAATTGGGATGTTTGAGATATTTTGAAAACTGCAGGGGAGTTTGTGCAAAATGTGACTCTCTGCCGCTTTCAGGCCTTGGCATAAGTTGGGTATAAAGGGTGATAATTTCAAACTGCGAATATGTGCAGAGAGCCAGATTTTGGCTCCAAAATATGGCTCAGGCCTCGAAATTGGGATGTTTGGGATATTTTGAAAACTGCAGGGGACTTTGGGACAAATATGACCAAACGCCGCTTTCAATACTTGGCATATGTTGGGTATAAAAAGTCGTAATTTCAAACTGCGAATACGTGCAGAGAGCCTGAATTTGGCTCCAAAATATGGCTCAGGCCTCGAAATTGGGATATTTGGGATATTTTGAAAATTGCAGGGAGGTTTGGGACAAATGTGACCAAACGCCGCTTTCAGTTCTTCGCATATGTTGGGTATAAAAAGTCGTAATTTCAAACTGCGAATACGTGCAGAGAGCTAGAATTTGGCTCCAAAATATGGCTCAGGCCTCGAAATTGTGATATTTTGGATTTTTCGAAAACTGCAAGGGAGTTTGTGCAAAATGTGACTCACTTCCGCTTTCAGGACTTTGCATATATAAAAAAAGTCTACAAAAAAAACGGTATAAAAGTCTATAAAAAAAAGGTAAGAAAAGTATAAAAAGTATAAAAAGGTATATACGTGCAGAGAGCCAGAATTTCGCTCCAAAATATGGCTCAGGCCTCGATATTGGGATGTTTGGGATATTTTGAAAACTGCAGTTAGATTTGGGACAAATGTGACCAAACGTCACTTTCAGTACTTGGCATATGTTGGGTATAATAAGTTGTAATTTCAAACTGCGAATACCTGCATAGAGCCAGAATTTCGCTCCAAAATATGGCTCAGGCCTCGAAAATGGAATGTTTAGGATATTTTGAAAACTGGAGGGAGGTTTGGGACAAATGTGACCAAACGCCCTTTCAGTACTTGGCATATGTTGGGTATAAAAAGTCGTAATATCAAACTGCGAATACGAGCAGAGAGCCAGAATTTGGCTCCAAAATATGGCTCAGGCCTCGATATTGGAATGTTTAGGATATTTTGAAAACGGCAGTTAGATTTGGGACAAATGTGACCAAACGTCGCTTTCAGTACTTGGCATATGTTGGGTATAAAAAGTCGTATTATCAAACTACGAATACGTGCATAGAGCCAGAATTTCGCTCCAAAATATGGCTCAGGCCACGAAAATGGAATGTTTGGGATATTTTGAAAACTGGAGGGAGGTTTCGGACAAATGTGACCAAACGCCCTTTCAGTTCTTGGCATATGTTGGGTATAAAAAGTCGTATTTCAAACTGCGAATACGTGCAGAGAGCCAGAATTTGGCTCCAAAATATAGCTCAGGCCTCGAAATTTGGACGTTTTGGATATTTTGAAAACTGCAGGGGAGTTTGTGCAAAATGTGACTCACTGCCGCTTTCAGGACTTGGTATATGTTGGGTATAAAAAGTCGTAATTTAAAACTGCGAATACGTGCAGAGAGCCATAATTTGGCTCCAAAATATGGCTCAGGCCTCGAAATTGGGACGTTTGGGATATTTTGAAAACTGCAGGGGAGTTTGTGCAAAATGTGACTCACTGCTGCTTTCAGTACTTGGCATATGTTGGGTATAAAAAGTCATAATATCAAACTGCGAATACGTGCAAAGAGCTAGAATTTGGCTCCAAAATATGAGTCAGGCCTCGATATTGGGATATTTCGGATATTTTGAAAACTGCAGGGAGGTTTGGGACAAATGTGACCAAACGCCGCTTTCAGTCCTTCGCATATGTTGGGTATAAAAAAGTCGTAATTTCAAACTGCGAATACGTGCAGAGAGCCAAAATTTGGCACCAAAATATTGCTCAGGCCTCGAAATTGGTATTTTTGGGATATTTTGAAAACTGCAGGGATGTTTGGGACAAATGTAACCAAACGCCGCTTTCAGTACTTGGCTTATGTTGGGTATAAAAAGATGAAATTTCTAACTGCGAATACGTGCAGAGAGCCAGAATTTGGCTCCAAAATATGGCTCAGGCCTCGAAATTAGGATATTTGCGTTATTTTAAAAATTGGAGGGGAGTTTGCGCAAAATATGACTCACTGCCGCTTTCAGTACTTGGCATATGTTGGGTATAAAAAAGTCGCAATTTCAAACTGCGAATACGTGCAGAGATCCAGAATTTGGCTCCAAAATATGGTTCAGGCCTCGAAATTGGGATATTTGGGATATTTCGAAAACTGCAGAGGAGTTTGTGCAAAATGTGACTCACTGCCGCTTTCAGGACTTGGCATATGTTGGGTATAAAAATTCGTAATATCAAACTGCGAATACGTGCATATAGAGCCAGAATTTGGCTCCAAAATATGACTCAGGCCTCCAAATTGGGATGTTTGGGATATTTTGAAAACTGAAGGGGAGTTTGGGATAAATATGACCAAATGCCGCTTTCAGTACTTGGCATATGTTGGGTATAAAAAGTCGTAATATCAAACTGCAAATACGTGCAGAGAGCCAGAATTTGGCTCCAAAATATGGCTCAAGCCTCGAAATTGGGATATTTGGGAAATTTCGAAAACTGCAGGGGAGTTTGTGCAAAATGTGACTCTCTGCCGCTTTCAGGACTTGGCATATGTTGGGTATAAAAATTCGTAATATCAAACTGCGAATACGTGCATATAGAGCCAGAATTTGGCTCCAAAATATGACTCAGGCCTCCAAATTGGGATGTTTGGGATATTTTGAAAACTGAAGGGGAGTTTGGGATAAATATGACCAAACGCCGCTTTCAGTACTTGGCTGGGTTGGGTATAAAAAGTCGTTACTTAAAACTGCGAATACGTGCAGAGAGCCAGAATTTGGCTCCAAAATATGGCTCAGGCCTCGAAATTGGGATGTTTGGGATATTTTGAAAACTGCAGGGGAGTTTGTGCAAAATGTGATTAATTGCCGCTTTCAGTACTTGGCATATGTTGGGTATAAAAAGTCGTAATTTCAAACTGCGAATACGTGCAGAGAGCCAGAATTTGGCTCCAAAATATGGCTCAGGCCTCGAAATTGGGATGTTTGGGATATTTTGAAAACTGCAGGGGGGGTTTGGGACAAATATGACCAAACGCCGCTTTCAGTACTTGGCATATGTTGGGTATAAAAATTCGTAATATTAAACTGCGAGTACGTGCAGAGATCAAGAATTTGGCTCCAAAATATGGCCCAGGCGTCGAAATTGGGATGCTTTGGATATTTAAAAAACTGCAGGGAGGTTTGGGACAAATGTGACCAAACGCCGCTTTCAGTACTTGGCATATGTTGGTATAAAAAAGTCGCAATTTCAAACTGCGAATACGTGCAAAGAGCCAAAATTTGGCTCCATAATATGGCTCAGGCCTCGAAATTGGGATATATGGGATATTTTGAAAACTGCAGGGGAGTTTGTGCAAATTGTGACTCACTGCCGCTTTCAGGACATGGCATATGTTGGGTATAAAAGGTGGCAATTTCGAACTGCGAATACGTGCAGAGAGCCAGAATTTGACTCCAAAATATGGCTCAGGCCTCGAAATTGGGATGTTTGGGATATTTTGAAAACAGCTGGGGACTTTGGGACAAATATGACCAAACGCCGCTTTCAGTACTTGGCATATGTTGGGTATAAAAAGTTGTAATTTCATACAGAGAATGAGTGCAGAGAGCCTGAATTTTGCTCCAAAATATGGCGCAGGCCTCGAAATTGGGATATTTGCGTTATTTTGAAAACTGGAGGGGAGTTTGGGCAAAATGTGACTCACTGCCGCTTTCAGGACTTTGCGTATGTTGGGTATAAAAATTGGTAATATCGAACTGCGAATACGTGCATAGAGCCAGAATTTGGCTCCAAATTATGGCTCAGGTTTCGAAATTGGGAAGTTTGGGATATTTTGAAAACTGCAGGGGAGTTTAGGACAAATATGACCAAACGCCGCTTTCAGTACTTGACATATGTTGGGTATAAAAAAGTCGCAATTTCAAACTGCAAATAAGTGCAGAGAGCCAGAATTTGGCTCCAAAATATGGGGTAGGCCTCGATATTGGGATGTTTGGGATATTTTGAAAACTGCAGGAAGGTTTGGGACAAATGTGATCAAACGCCGCTTTCAGTACTCCACATATGTTGGGAATAAAAAAGTCGTAATATCAAACTGCGAATACGTGCAGAGAGCCTGAATTTGGCTCTAAAATATGGCTCAGGCCTCGAAATTGGAATGTTTGGGATATTTTGAAAACTGAAGGGGAGTTTGTGCAAAATGTGACTCACTGCTGCGTCCAGTACTTGGCATATGTTGGGTATAAAAAGTCGTAATATCAAACAGCGAATACGTGCAGAGGGCCAGAATTTGGCTCCAAAATATGGCTCAGGCCTCGAAATTGGGATATTTGCGTTATTACTTGAGGGGAGTTTGGGCAAAATGTGACTCACTGCCGCTTTCAGTACTTGGCATATGTTGGGTATAAAAAAGTCGCAATTTCAAACTGCTAATACGTGCAGAGATCCAGAATTTGGCTTCAAAAATATGACTCAGGCCTCGAAGTTGGGATATTTGGGATATTTCGAAAACTGCAGGGGAGTTTGTGCAAAATGTGACTCACTGCCGCTTTCAGGACTTGGCATATGTTGGGTATAAAAATTCGTAATATTAAACTGCGAGTACGTGCAGAGATCCAGAATTTGGCTCCAAAATATGGCCCAGGCCTCGAAATTGGGATGCTTTGGATATTTAAAAAACTGCAGGGAGGTTTGGGACAAATGTGACCAAGCGCCGCTTTCAGTACTTGGCATATGTTGGTATAAAAAAGTCGCAATTTCAAACTGCGAATACGTGCAAAGAGCCAAAATTTGGCTCCATAATATGGCTCAGGCCTCGAAATTGGGATATATGGGATATTTTGAAAACTGCAGGGGAGTTTGTGCAAAATGTGACTCACTGCCGCTTTCAGGACTTGGCATATGTTGGGTATAAAAGGTGGCAATTTCGAACTGCGAATACTTGCAGAGAGCCAGAATTTGACTCCAAAATATGGCTCAGGCCTCGAAATTGGGATGTTTGGGATATTTTGAAAACTGCAGGGGACTTTGGGACAAATATGACCAAACGCCGCTTTCAGTACTTGGCATATGTTGGGTATAAAAAGTTGTAATTTCAAACAGAGAATGAGTGCAGATAGCCTGAATTTTGCTCCAAAATATGGCGCAGGCCTCGAAATTGGGATATTTGGGATATTTTGCAACTGCAGGGAGGTTTGGGACAAATGAGACCAAACGCGGCTTTCAGTACTTCGCATATGTTGGGTATAAAAAGTCGTAATTTCAAACTGCGAATACGTGCAGAGAGCCAGAATTTGGCTCCAAAATATGGCTCAGGCCTCGAAATTGGGGTGTTTGGGATATTTTGAAAACTGGAGGGAAGTTTTGGACAAATGTGACCAAACGCCGCTTTCAGTACTTGGCATATGTTGGGTATAAAAAGATGTAATTTCAAACTGCGAATACGTGCAGAGAGCCAGAATTTGGCTCCAAAATATAGCTCAGGCCTCGAAATTGGAATATTTGCATTATTGCTGGAGGGGAGTGTGGGCAAAATGTGACTCACTGCCGCTTTCATTACTTGGCATATGTTGGGTATAAAAATCGTATTATCAAACTGCGAATACGTGCATAGAGCCAGAATTTGGCTCCAAAATATGGCTCAGGCCTCGAAATTGGGGTGTTTGGGATATTTTGAAAACTGGAGGGAGGTTTGGGACAAATGTGACCAAACGCCGCTTTCAGTACTTGGCATATGTTGGTATAAAAAAGTCGCAATTTCAAACAGCGAATACGTGCAAAGAGCCAATATTTGGCTCCATAATATGGCTCAGGCCTCGAAATTGGGATATTTGGGATATTTTGAAAACTGCAGGGGAGTTTGTGCAAAATGTGACTCACTGCCGCTTTCAGGACTTGGCATATGTTGGGTATAAAATGTCATAATATCAAACTGCGAATACATGCATAGAGCCAGAATTTGGCTCCAAAATATGGCTCAGGCCTCGAAATTGGGATGTTTGGGATATTGTGAAAACTGCAGGGGACTTTGGGACAAATATGACCAAACGCCGCTTTCAGTACTTGGCCTATGTTGGGTATAAAAAGTTTTAATTTCAAACTGCGAATACGTGCAGAGAGCCTGAATTTTGCTCCAAAATATGACGCAGGCCTCGAAATTGGGATATTTGGGAAATTTTGAAAACTGCAGGGAGGTTTGGGACAAATGAGACCAAACGCCGCTCTCAGTACTTCGCATATGTTGGGTATAAAAAGTCGTTATTTCAAACTGCGAATACGTGCAGAGAGCCTGAATTTGGTTCCAAAATATGGCTCAGGCCTCGATATTGGGATGTTTGGGATATTTTGAAAACTGCAGGGGGGATTAGGACATATGTGATTAAACGCTGCTTTCAGTACTTCGCATATGTTGGGTATAAAAAAGTCGTAATATCAAACTGCGAATACGTGCAGAGAGCCAGAATTTGGCTCCAAAATATTTCCCAGGCCTCGATATTGAGATGTTTAGTATATTTTGAAAACTGCAGGGAGGTTTGGGACAAATGTGACCAAACGCCGCTTTCAGTCCTTCGCATATGTTGGGTATAAAAAAGTCGTAATTTCAAACTGCGAATACGTGCTGAGAGCCAAAATTTGGCTCCAAAATAATGCTCAGAAATCGAATTGGTGGTGTTTGGGATATTTTGAAAACTGCAGGGGTGTTTTTGCAAAATGTGACTCTCTGCCGCTTTCAGTACTTGGCATATGTTGGGTATAAAAATTCGAAATATCAAACCCCGAATACATGCAGAGAGCCAGAACTTGGCTCCAAAATATGGCTCAGGCTTCGAAATTGGGATATTTGCGTTATTATTGGAGGGGAGTTTGGGCAAAATGTGACTCACTGCCGCTTTCAGGACTTGGCATATGTTGGGTATAAAAATTCGTAATATCAAACTCCGAGTACGTGCATAGAACCAGAATTTGGCTCCAAAATATGGCTCAGGTTTCGATATTGGGATGTTTGGGATATTTTGAAAACTGAAGGGGGGATTGGGTCAAATGTGACTAAATGCCGCTTTCAGTACTACGCATATGTTGGGTATAAAAAAGTCGTAATTTCAAACTGCGAATACGTGCAGAGAGCCAGAATTTGGCTCCAAAAAATGGCCCAGGCCTCGAAATTGGGATGTTTGGGATATTTTAAAAACTGCACGGAGGTTTGGGACAAATGTGACCAAACGCCGCTTTCAGTACTTGGCATATGTTGGTAAAAAAAAGTCGCAATTTCAAACTGCGAAT
The DNA here is from genome assembly GCF_040958095.1 of Procambarus clarkii. Classification (NCBI taxonomy): domain Eukaryota; kingdom Metazoa; phylum Arthropoda; class Malacostraca; order Decapoda; family Cambaridae; genus Procambarus; species Procambarus clarkii. Next base: position 78,820 of record NC_091225.1, read on the forward strand.
ACGTGCAAAGAGCAAAAATTTGGCTCCATAATATGGCTCAGGCCTCTAAAATTGGGATATTTGGGATATTTTGAAAACTGCAGGGGAGTTTGTGCAAAATGTGACTCACTGGTGCTTTCAGGACTTGGCATATGTTGGGTATAAAAGGTGGTAATTTCGAACTGCGAATACATGCAGAGAGCCAGAATTTGGCTCCAAAATACGGCTCAGGCCTCGAAATTGGGATGTTTTTGATATTTTGAAAGCTGCAGGGGACTTTGGGACAAATATGACCAAACGCCGCTTTCAGTACTTGGCATATGTTGGGTATAAAAAGTTATAATTTCAAACTGCGAATACGTGCAGAGAGCCTGAGTTTTGCTCCAAAATATGGCGCAGGCCTCGAAATTGGGATATTTGGGATATTTTGGAAACTGCAGGGAGGTTTGGGACAAATGAGACCAAACGCCGCTCTCATTACTTTGCATATGTTGGGTATAAAAATTCGAAATGTCAAACTGCGAATACGTGCAGAGAGCCAGAATTTGGCTCCAAAATATTGCTCTGGCCTCGAAATTGGGATACTTGGGATATTTCAAAAACTGCAGGGGAGTTTGTGCAAAATGTGACTCACTGGCGCTTTCAGGACTTGGCATATGGTTGGTATAAAAAGTCGTAATATCAAACTGCGAATACGTGCATAGAGCCAGAATTTGGCTCAAAAATATGGCTCAGGCCTCGAAATTGGGATGTTTGGGATATTTTGAAAACTGGAGGGAGGTTTGGGACAAATGTGACCAAACGCCGCTTTCAGTACTTGGCATATGTTGGTATAAAAAATTTGCAATTTCAAACAGTGAATACGTGCAAAGAGCCAAAATTTTACTCCGTAATATGGCTCAGGCCTAGAAATTGGGATATTTGGGATATTTTGAAAACTGCAGGGGAGTTTGTGCAAAATGTGACTCACTGCCGCTTTCAGGACTTGGCATATGTTGGGTATAAAAGGTGGTAATTTCGAACTGCGAATACGTGCAGAGAGCCAGAATTTGACTCCAAAATATGGCTCAGGCCTCGAAATTGGGTTGTTTGGGATATTTTGAAAACTGCAGGGGACTTTGGGACAAATATGACCAAACGCCGCTTTCAGTACTTGGCATATGTTGGGTAAAAAGAGTTGTAATTTCAAACTGCGAATACGTGCAGAGAGCCTGAATTTTGCTCCAAAATATGGCTCAGGCCTCGAAATTGGGAGATTTGGGATATTTTGCAACTGCAGGGAGGTTTGGGACAAATAAGACCAAACGCCGCTCTCAGTACTTCGCATATGTTGGGTATAAAAATTCGCAATATCAAACTGCGAATACGTGCAGAGAGCCAGAATTTGGCTCCAAAATATGGCTCTGGCCTCGAAATTGGGATATTTGGGATATTTCAAAAACTGCAGGGGAGTTTGTGCAAAATGTGACTCACTGCCGCTGTCAGGACTTGGCATATGTTGGGTATAAAATGTCATAATATAAAAATGCGAATACGTGCATAGAGCCAGAATTTGGCTCCAAAATATGGCTCAGGCCTCGAAATTGGGATGTTTGGGATATTGTGAAAACTGCAGGGGACTTTGGGACAAATATGACCAAACGCCGCTTTCAGTACTTGGCCTATGTTAGGTATAAAAAGTTGTAATTTCAAACTGCGAATACGTGCAGATAGCATGAATTTTGCTCTAAAATATGGCGTAGCCCTCGAAATTGGGATATTTGGGATATTTTTAAAACTGCAGGGAGGTTTGGGACAAATGAGACCAAACGCCGCTCTCAGTACTTCGCATATGTTGGGCAAAAGTCGTAATTTCAAACTGCAAATACGTGCAGAGAGCCAGAATTTGGCTCCAAAATATGGCTCAGGCCTCGAAATTGGGATGTTTGTGATACTTCAAAAACTGCAGGGGAGTTTGTGCAAAATGCGACTCACTGCCGCTTTCAGGACTTGGCATATGTTGGGTATAAAAATTCGTAATATCAAACTGCGAATACGTGCATAGAGCCAGAATTTGGCTCCAAAATAAGGCTCAGGCCTCGAAATTGGGATATTTGGGATATTTCAAAAACTGCAGGGGAGTTTGTACAAAATGTGACTCACTGCCGGTTTCAGGACTTGGCATATGTTCGGTATAAAAAGTCGTAATATCAAACTGCGAATACGTGCACAAAGCCAGAATTTGGCTCCAAATTATGGCTCAGGCCTCGAAATTGGGATGTTTTGGATATTTTGAAAACTGCAGGGGACTTTGGGACAAATCTGACCAAACACCGCTTTCAGGACTTGGCATATGTTGGGTATAAAAAGTCGTAGTTTCAAACTGCGAATACGTGCAGAGATCCAGAATTTGGCTCCAAAATATGGCTCAGGCCTCGAAATAGGGATGGTTGGGATATTTTGAAAACTGGAGGGTGGTTTGCGACAAATGTGACCAAACGAAGCTTTCAGTACTTGGCATATGTTGGGTATTAAAAGTCGTTATTTCAAACTATGAATACGTGCAGAGAGCCTGAATTTGGTTCCAAAATATGGTTCAGGCCTCGATATTGGGATGTTTGGGATATTTTGAAAACTGCAGTTAGATTTGGGACAAATGTGACCAAACGCCACTTTCAGTACTTGTCATATGTTGGGTATAAAAAGTCGTTATTTCAAACTGCGAATACGTGCAGAGAGCCAGAATTTTGCTCCAAAATATGGCTCAGGCCTCGATATAGGGATGTTTGGGATATTTTGAAAACTGCAGGAAAGTTTAGGACAAATGTGACCAAACACCGCTTTCAGTACTTCGCATATGTTGGGTATAAAAAGTCGTAATATCAAACCCCGAATACATGCAGAGAGCCAGAACTTGGCTCCAAAATATGGCTCAGGCTTCGAAATTGGGATATTTGCGTTGTTATTGGAGGGGAGTGTGGGCAAAATGTGACTCACTGCCGCTTTCATTACTTGGCATATGTTGGGTATAAAAATCGTATTATCAAACTGCGAATACGTGCATAGAGCCAGAATTTGGCTCCAAAATATGGCTCAGGCCTCGAAATTGGGGTGTTTGGGATATTTTGAAAACTGGTGGGAGGTTTGGGACAAATGTGACCAAACGCCGCTTTCAGTACTTGGCATATGTTGGTATAAAAAAGTCGCAATTTCAAACAGCGAATACGTGCAAAGAGCCAATATTTGGCTCCATAATATGGCTCAGGCCTCGAAATTGGGATATTTGGGATATTTTGAAAACTGCAGGGGAGTTTGTGCAAAATGTGACTCACTGCCGCTTTCAGGACTTGGCATATGTTGGGTATAAAAGGTGGTAATTTCGGACTGCGAATACGTGCAGAGAGCCAGAATTTGACTCCAAAATATGGCTCAGGCCTCGAAATTGGGTTGTTTGGGATATTTTGAAAACTGCAGGGGACTTTGGGACAAATAAGACCAAACGCCGCTTTCAATACTTGGCATATGTTGGGTAAAAAGAGTTGTAATTTCAAACTGCGAATACGTGCAGAGAGCCTGAATTTTGCTCCAAAATATGGCGCAGGCCTCGAAATTGGGAGATTTGGGATATTTTGCAACTGCAGGGAGGTTTGGGACAAATAAGACCAAACGCCGCTCTCAGTACTTCGCATATGTTGGGTATAAAAATTCGCAATATCAAACTGCGAATACGTGCAGAGAGCCAGAATTTGGCTCCAAAATATGGCTCTGGCCTCGAAATTGGGATATTTGGGATATTTCAAAAACTGCAGGGGAGTTTGTGCAAAATGTGACTCACTGCCGCTGTCAGGACTTGGCATATGTTGGGTATAAAATGTCATAATATAAAAATGCGAATACGTGCATAGAGCCAGAATTTGGCTCCAAAATATGGCTCAGGCCTCGAAATTGGGATGTTTGGGATATTGTGAAAACTGCAGGGGACTTTGGGACAAATATGACCAAACGCCGCTTTCAGTACTTGGCCTATGTTAGGTATAAAAAGTTGTAATTTCAAACTGCGAATACGTGCAGATAGCATGAATTTTGCTCCAAAATATGGGGTAGCCCTCGAAATTGGGATATTTGGGATATTTTTAAAACTGCAGGGAGGTTTGGGACAAATGAGACCAAACGCCGCTCTCAGTACTTCGCATATGTTGGGCAAAAGTCGTAATTTCAAACTGCAAATACGTGCAGAGAGCCAGAATTTGGCTCCAAAATATGGCTCAGGCCTCGAAATTGGGATATTTGTGATACTTCAAAAACTGCAGGGGAGTTTGTGCAAAATGCGACTCACTGCCGCTTTCAGGACTTGGCATATGTTGGGTATAAAAATTCGTAATATCAAACTGCGAATACGTGCATAGAGCCAGAATTTGGCTCCAAAATAAGGCTCAGGCCTCGAAATTGGGATATTTGGGATATTTCAAAAACTGCAGGGGAGTTTGTACAAAATGTGACTCACTGCCGGTTTCAGGACTTGGCATATGTTCGGTATAAAAAGTCGTAATATCAAACTGCGAATACGTGCACAGAGCCAGAATTTGGCTCCAAATTATGGCTCAGGCCTCGAAATTGGGATGTTTTGGATATTTTGAAAACTGCAGGGGACTTTGGGACAAATCTGACCAAACACCGCTTTCAGGACTTGGCATATGTTGGGTATAAAAAGTCGTAGTTTCAAACTGCGAATACGTGCAGAGATCCAGAATTTGGCTCCAAAATATGGCTCAGGCCTCGAAATAGGGATGGTTGGGATATTTTGAAAACTGGAGGGTGGTTTGCGACAAATGTGACCAAACGAAGCTTTCAGTACTTGGCATATGTTAGGTATAAAAAGTCGTTATTTCAAACTATGAATACGTGCAGAGAGCCTGAATTTGGTTCCAAAATATGGTTCAGGCCTCGATATTGGGATGTTTGGGATATTTTGAAAACTGCAGTTAGATTTGGGACAAATGTGACCAAACGCCACTTTCAGTACTTGTCATATGTTGGGTATAAAAAGTCGTTATTTCAAACTGCGAATACGTGCAGAGAGCCAAAATTTTACTCCGTAATATGGCTCAGGCCTAGAAATTGGGATATTTGGGATATTTTGAAAACTGCAGGGGAGTTTGTGCAAAATGTGACTCACTGCCGCTTTCAGGACTTGGCATATGTTGGGTATAAAAGGTGGTAATTTCGAACTGCGAATACGTGCAGAGAGCCAGAATTTGACTCCAAAATATGGCTCAGGCCTCGAAATTGGGTTGTTTGGGATATTTTGAAAACTGCAGGGGACTTTGGGACAAATATGACCAAACGCCGCTTTCAGTACTTGGCATATGTTGGGTAAAAAGAGTTGTAATTTCAAACTGCGAATACGTGCAGAGAGCCTGAATTTTGCTCCAAAATATGGCTCAGGCCTCGAAATTGGGAGATTTGGGATATTTTGCAACTGCAGGGAGGTTTGGGACAAATAAGACCAAACGCCGCTCTCAGTACTTCGCATATGTTGGGTATAAAAATTTGCAATATCAAACTGCGAATACGTGCAGAGAGCCAGAATTTGGCTCCAAAATATGGCTCTGGCCTCGAAATTGGGATATTTGGGATATTTCAAAAACTGCAGGGGAGTTTGTGCAAAATGTGACTCACTGCCGCTGTCAGGACTTGGCATATGTTGGGTATAAAATGTCATAATATAAAAATGCGAATACGTGCATAGAGCCAGAATTTGGCTCCAAAATATGGCTCAGGCCTCGAAATTGGGATGTTTGGGATATTGTGAAAACTGCAGGGGACTTTGGGACAAATATGACCAAACGCCGCTTTCAGTACTTGGCCTATGTTAGGTATAAAAAGTTGTAATTTCAAACTGCGAATACGTGCAGATAGCATGAATTTTGCTCTAAAATATGGCGTAGCCCTCGAAATTGGGATATTTGGGATATTTTTAAAACTGCAGGGAGGTTTGGGACAAATGAGACCAAACGCCGCTCTCAGTACTTCGCATATGTTGGGCAAAAGTCGTAATTTCAAACTGCAAATACGTGCAGAGAGCCAGAATTTGGCTCCAAAATATGGCTCAGGCCTCGAAATTGGGATGTTTGTGATACTTCAAAAACTGCAGGGGAGTTTGTGCAAAATGCGACTCACTGCCGCTTTCAGGACTTGGCATATGTTGGGTATAAAAATTCGTAATATCAAACTGCGAATACGTGCATAGAGCCAGAATTTGGCTCCAAAATAAGGCTCAGGCCTCGAAATTGGGATATTTGGGATATTTCAAAAACTGCAGGGGAGTTTGTACAAAATGTGACTCACTGCCGGTTTCAGGACTTGGCATATGTTCGGTATAAAAAATCGTAATATCAAACTGCGAATACGTGCACAGAGCCAGAATTTGGCTCCAAATTATGGCTCAGGCCTCGAAATTGGGATGTTTTGGATATTTTGAAAACTGCAGGGGACTTTGGGACAAATCTGACCAAACACCGCTTTCAGGACTTGGCATATGTTGGGTATAAAAAGTCGTAGTTTCAAACTGCGAATACGTGCAGAGATCCAGAATTTGGCTCCAAAATATGGCTCAGGCCTCGAAATAGGGATGGTTGGGATATTTTGAAAACTGGAGGGTGGTTTGCGACAAATGTGACCAAACGAAGCTTTCAGTACTTGGCATATGTTGGGTATAAAAAGTCGTTATTTCAAACTATGAATACGTGCAGAGAGCCTGAATTTGGTTCCAAAATATGGTTCAGGCCTCGATATTGGGATGTTTGGGATATTTTGAAAACTGCAGTTAGATTTGGGACAAATGTGACCAAACGCCACTTTCAGTACTTGTCATATGTTGGGTATAAAAAGTCGTTATTTCAAACTGCGAATACGTGCAGAGAGCCAGAATTTTGCTCCAAAATATGGCTCAGGCCTCGATATAGGGATGTTTGGGATATTTTGAAAACTGCAGGAAAGTTTAGGACAAATGTGACCAAACACCGCTTTCAGTACTTCGCATATGTTGGGTATAAAAAGTCGTAATATCAAACCCCGAATACATGCAGAGAGCCAGAACTTGGCTCCAAAATATGGCACAGGCTTCGAAATTGGGATATTTGCGTTGTTATTGGAGGGGAGTGTGGGCAAAATGTGACTCACTGCCGCTTTCATTACTTGGCATATGTTGGGTATAAAAATCGTATTATCAAACTGCGAATACGTGCATAGAGCCAGAATTTGGCTCCAAAATATGGCTCAGGCCTCGAAATTGGGGTGTTTGGGATATTTTGAAAACTGGTGGGAGGTTTGGGACAAATGTGACCAAACGCCGCTTTCAGTACTTGGCATATGTTGGTATAAAAAAGTCGCAATTTCAAACAGCGAATACGTGCAAAGAGCCAATATTTGGCTCCATAATATGGCTCAGGCCTCGAAATTGGGATATTTGGGATATTTTGAAAACTGCAGGGGAGTTTGTGCAAAATGTGACTCACTGCCGCTTTCAGGACTTGGCATATGTTGGGTATAAAATGTCATAATATCAAACTGCGAATACATGCATAGAGCCAGAATTTGGCTCCAAAATATGGCTCAGGCCTCGAAATTGGGATGTTTGGGATATTGTGAAAACTGCAGGGGACTTTGGGACAAATATGACCAAACGCCGCTTTCAGTACTTGGCCTATGTTGGGTATAAAAAGTTTTAATTTCAAACTGCGAATACGTACGTACAGAGAGCCTGAATTTAGCTCCAAAATATGACGCAGACCTCGAAATTGGGATATTTGGGAAATTTTGAAAACTGCAGGGAGGTTTGGGACAAATGAGACCAAACGCCGCTCTCAGTACTTCGCATATGTTGGGTATAAAAAGTAGTTATTTCAAACTGCGAATACGTGCAGAGAGCCTGAATTTGGTTCCAAAATATGGCTCAGGCCTCGATATTGGGATGTTTGGGATATTTTGAAAACTGCAGGGGGGATTAGGACATATATGATTAAACGCTGCTTTCAGTACTTCGCATATGTTGGGTATAAAAAAGTCGTAATATCAAACTGCGAATACGTGCAGAGAGCCAGAATTTGGCTCCAAAATATGGCCCAGGCCTCGATATTGAGATGTTTAGTATATTTTGAAAACTGCATGGAGGTTTGGGACAAATGTGACCAAACGCCGCTTTCAGTCCTTCGCATATGTTGGGTATAAAAAAGTCGTAATTTCAAACTGCGAATACGTGCTGAGAGCCAAAATTTGGCTCCAAAATAATGCTCAGAAATCGAATTGGTGGTGTTTGGGATATTTTGAAAACTGCAGGGGAGTTTGTGCAAAATGTGACTCTCTACCGCTTTCAGTACTTGGCATATGTTGGGTATAAAAATTCGTAATATCAAACCCCGAATACATGCAGAGAGCCAGAACTTGGCTCCAAAATATGGCTCAGGCTTCGAAATTGGGATATTTGCGTTATTATTGGAGGGGAGTTTGGGCAAAATGTGACTCACTGCCGCTTTCAGGACTTGGCATATGTTGGGTATAAAAATTCGTAATATCAAACTCCGAGTACGTGCATAGAGCCAGAATTTGGCTCCAAAATATGGCTCAGATTTCGATATTGGGATGTTTGGGATATTTTGAAAACTGCAGGGGGGATTGGGTCAAATGTGACTAAATGCCGCTTTCAGTACTTCGCATATGTTGGGTATAAAAAAGTCGTAATTTCAAACTGCGAATACGTGCAGAGAGCCAGAATTTGGCTCCAAAAAATGGCCCAGGCCTCGAAATTGGGATGTTTGGGATATTTTAAAAACTGCACGGAGGTTTGGGACAAATGTGACCAAACGCCGCTTTCAGTACTTGGCATATGTTGGTAAAAAAAAGTCGCAATTTCAAACTGCGAATACGTGCAAAGAGCAAAAATTTGGCTCCATAATATGGCTCAGGCCTCTAAAATTGGGATATTTGGGATATTTTGAAAACTGCAGGGGAGTTTGTGCAAAATGTGACTCACTGGTGCTTTCAGGACTTGGCATATGTTGGGTATAAAAGGTGGTAATTTCGAACTGCGAATACATGCAGAGAGCCAGAATTTGGCTCCAAAATACGGCTCAGGCCTCGAAATTGGGATGTTTGGGATATTTTGAAAGCTGCAGGGGACTTTGGGACAAATATGACCAAACGCCGCTTTCAGTACTTGGCATATGTTGGGTATAAAAAGTTATAATTTCAAACTGCGAATACGTGCAGAGAGCCTGAATTTTGCTCCAAAATATGGCGCAGGCCTCGAAATTGGGATATTTGGGATATTTTGGAAACTGCAGGGAGGTTTGGGACAAATGAGACCAAACGCCGCTCTCATTACTTTGCATATGTTGGGTATAAAAATTCGAAATGTCAAACTGCGAATACGTGCAGAGAGCCAGAATTTGGCTCCAAAATATGGCTCAGGCCTCGAAATTGGGATACTTGGGATATTTCAAAAACTGCAGGGGAGTTTGTGCAAAATGTGACTCACTGGCGCTTTCAGGACTTGGCATATGGTTGGTATAAAAAGTCGTAATATCAAACTGCGAATACGTGCATAGAGCCAGAATTTGGCTCAAAAATATGGCTCAGGCCTCGAAATTGGGATGTTTGGGATATTTTGAAAACTGGAGGGAGGTTTGGGACAAATGTGACCAAACGCCGCTTTCAGTACTTGGCATATGTTGGTATAAAAAATTCGCAATTTCAAACAGTGAATACGTGCAAAGAGCCAAAATTTTACTCCGTAATATGGCTCAGGCCTAGAAATTGGGATATTTGGGATATTTTGAAAACTGCAGGGGAGTTTGTGCAAAATGTGACTCACTGCCGCTTTCAGGACTTGGCATATGTTGGGTATAAAAGGTGGTAATTTCGAACTTGCGAATACGTGCAGAGAGCCAGAATTTGACTCCAAAATATGGCTCAGGCCTCGAAATTGGGTTGTTTGGGATATTTTGAAAACTGCAGGGGACTTTGGGACAAATATGACCAAACGCCGCTTTCAGTACTTGGCATATGTTGGGTAAAAAGAGTTGTAATTTCAAACTGCGAATACGTGCAGAGAGCCTGAATTTTGCTCCAAAATATGGCGCAGGCCTCGAAATTGGGAGATTTGGGATATTTTGCAACTGCAGGGAGGTTTGGGACAAATAAGACCAAACGCCGCTCTCAGTACTTCGCATATGTTGGGTATAAAAATTCGCAATATCAAACTGCGAATACGTGCAGAGAGCCAGAATTTGGCTCCAAAATATGGCTCTGGCCTCGAAATTGGGATATTTGGGATATTTCAAAAACTGCAGGGGAGTTTGTGTAAAATGTGACTCACTGCCGCTGTCAGGACTTAGCATATGTTGGGTATAAAATGTCATAATATAAAAATGCGAATACGTGCATAGAGCCAGAATTTGGCTCCAAAATATGGCTCAGGCCTCGAAATTGGGATGTTTGGGATATTGTGAAAACTGCAGGGGACTTTGGGACAAATATGACCAAACGCCGCTTTCAGTACTTGGCCTATGTTAGGTATAAAAAGTTGTAATTTCAAACTGCGAATACGTGCAGATAGCATGAATTTTGCTCTAAAATATGGCGTAGCCCTCGAAATTGGGATATTTGGGATATTTTTAAAACTGCAGGGAGGTTTGGGACATATGAGACCAAACGCCGCTCTCAGTACTTCGCATATGTTGGGCAAAAGTCGTAATTTCAAACTGCAAATACGTGCAGAGAGCCAGAATTTGGCTCCAAAATATGGCTCAGGCCTCGAAATTGGGATATTTGTGATACTTCAAAAACTGCAGGGGAGTTTGTGCAAAATGCGACTCACTGCCGCTTTCAGGACTTGGCATATGTTGGGTATAAAAATTCGTAATATCAAACTGCGAATACGTGCATAGAGCCAGAATTTGGCTCCAAAATAAGGCTCTGGCCTCGAAATTGGCATATTTGGGATATTTCAAAAACTGCAGGGGAGTTTGTACAAAATGTGACTCACTGCTGGTTTCAGGACTTGGCATATGTTGGGTATAAAAAGTCGTAGTTTCAAACTGCGAATACGTGCAGAGGTCCAGAATTTGGCTCCAAAATATGGCTCAGGCCTCGAAATAGGGATGGTTGGGATATTTTGAAAACTGGAGGGTGGTTTGCGACAAATGTGACCAAACCAAGCTTTCAGTACTTGGCATATGTTGGGTATAAAAAGTCGTTATTTCAAAGTATGAATACGTGCAGAGAGCCTGAATTTGGTTCCAAAATATGGTTCAGGCCTCGATATTGGGATGTTTGGGATATTTTGAAAACTGCAGTTAGATTTGGGACAAATGTGACCAAACGCCACTTTCAGTACTTGTCATATGTTGGGTATAAAAAGTCGTTATTTCAAACTGCGAATACGTGCAGAGAGCCAGAATTTGGCTCCAAAATATGGCTCAGGCCTCGATATAGGGATGTTTGGGATATTTTGAAAACTGCAGGAAAGTTTAGGACAAATGTGACCAAACACCGCTTTCAGTACTTCGCATATGTTGGGTATAAAAAGTCGTAATATCAAACCCCGAATACATGCAGAGAGCCAGAACTTGGCTCCAAAATATGGCTCAGGCTTCGAAATTGGGATATTTGCGTTGTTATTGGAGGGGAGTTTGGGCAAAATGTGACTCACTGCCGCTTTCAGGACTTGGCATATGTTGGGTATAAAAATTCGTAATATCAAACTCCGAGTACGTGCATAGAGCCAGAATTTGGCTCCAAAATATGGCTCAGGTTTCGATATTGGGATGTTTGGGATATTTTGAAAACTGCAGGGGGGATTGGGACAAATGTGACTAAACGCCACTTTCAGTACTTCGCTTATGTTGGGTATAAAAAAGTCGTAATTTCAAACAGCGAATACGTGCAGAGAGCCAGAATTTGGCTCCAAATATTAGCTCAGGCCTCGAAATTGGGGTGTTTGGGATATTTTGAAAACTGCAGGGGGGATTGGGACAAATGTGACTAAACGCCGCTCTCAGTACTTCGCATATGTTGGGTATAAAAAGTCGTAATTTCAAACTGCGAATACCTGCAGAGAGCCATAATTTGGCTTCATAATATGGCTCAGGCCTCGAAATTGGGTTATTTGGGATATTTCAAACACTGCAAGGGGAGTTTGTGCAAAATGCGACTCACTGCCGCTTTCAGGACTTGGCATATGTTGGGTATAAAAAGTCGTAATATCAAACTGCGAATACGTGAATAGAGCCAGAATTTGGCTACAAAATATGGCTCAGGCCTCGAAATTGGGGTGTTTGGGATATTTTGAAAACTGTAGGGAGGTTTGGGACAAATGTGACCAAACGCCGCTTTCAGTACTTGGCATATGTTGGCATAAAAAAGTCGCAATTTCAAAAAGCGAATACGTGCAAAGAGTCAAAATTTGGCTCCATAATATGGCTCAGGCCTCGAAATTGGGATATTTGAGATATTTTGAAAACTGCAGGGGAGTTTGTGCAAAATGTGACTCCCTGCCGCTTTCAGGACTTGGCATATGTTGGGTATAAAATGTCGTAATATCAAACTGCGAATACGTGCATAGAGCCAGAATTTGGCTCCAACATATGGCTCAGGCCTCGAAATTGGGATGTTTGGGATATTTTGAAAACTGCAGGGGACTTTGGGACAAATATGACCAAACGCCGCTTTCAGTACTTGGCATATATTGGGTATAAAAAGTCGTAATTTCAAACTGCGAATACGTGCAGAGATCCAGAATTTGGCTCCAAAATATGGCTCAGGTCTCGAAATAGGAATGGTTGGGATATTTTGAAAACTGGAGGGTGGTTTGGGACAAATGTGACCAAACGCCGCTTTCAGTACTTGGCATATGATGGGTATAAAAAGTCGATATTTCAAACTACGAATACGTGCAGAGAGCCTGAATTTGGTTCCAAAATATGGTTCAGGCCTCGATATTGGGATGTTTGGGATATTTTGAAAACTGCAGTTAGATTTGGGACAAATGTGACCAAACGCCACTTTCAGTACTTGTCATATGTTGGGTATAAAAAGTCGTTATTTCAAACTGCGAATACGTGCAGAAAGCCAGAATTTGGCTCCAAAATATAGCTCAGGCCTCGATATTGGGATGTTTGGGATATTTTGAAAACTGCAGGAAAGTTTAGGACAAATGTGACCAAACACCGCTTTCAGTACTTCGCATATGTTGGGTATAAAAAGTCGTAATATCAAACCCCGAATACATGCAGAGAGCCAGAACTTGGCTCCAAAATATGGCTCAGGCTTCGAAATTGGGATATTTGCATTATTATTGGAGGGGAGTTTGGGCAAAATGTGACTCACTGCCGCTTTCAGGACTTGGCATATGTTGGGTATAAAAATTCGTAATATCAAACTCCGAGTACGTGCATAGAGCCAGAATTTGGCTCCAAAATATGGCTCAGGTTTCGATATTGCGATGTTTGGGATATTTTGAAAACTGCAGGGGGGATTGGGACAAATGTGACTAAACGCCGCTTTCAGTACTTCGCATATGTTGGGTATAAAAAAGTCGTAATTTCAAACTGCGAATACGTGCAGAGAGCCAGAATTTGGCTCCAAAATATGGCTCAGGCCTCGAAATTGGGATGTTTGGGATATTTTGAAAACTGCAGGAGTCTTTGGGACAAATATGACCAAACGCCGCTTTCAGTACTTGGCCTATGTTGGGTATAAAAAGTTGTAATTTCAAACTGCGAATACATGCAGAGAGCCTGAATTTTGCTCCAAAATATGGCGCAGGCCTCGAAATTGGGATATTTGGGATATTTTGAAAACTGCAGGGAGGTTTGGGACAAATGAGACCAAACGCCGCTCTCAGTACTTTGCATATGTTGGGTATAAAAAGTCGTAATATCAAACTGCAAATACGTGAATAGAGCCAGAATTTGGATCCAAAATATGGCTCAGGCCTCGAAATTGGGGTGTTTGGGATATTTTGAAAACTGGAGGGAGGTTTGGGACAAATGTGACCAAACGCCGCTTTCAGTACTTGGCATATGTTGGGTATAAAAAGATGTAATTTCAAACTGCGAAAACGTGCAGAGAGCCAGAATTTGGCTCCAAAATATAGCTCAGGCCTCGAAATTGGGATATTTGCATTATTACTATAGGGGAGTTTGGGCAAAATGTGACTCACTGCCGCTTTCATTACTTGGCATATGTTGGGTATAAAAAGTCGTAATATCAAACTGCGAATACGTGCATAGAGCCAAAATTTGGCTCCAAAATATGGCTCAGGCCTCGAAATTGGGATGTTTGGGATATTTTGAAAACTGCAGGGGAGTTTGTGCAAAATATGACTCATTGCCGCTTTCAGTACTTGGCATATGTTGGGTATAATAGGTTGTAATTTCAAACTGTGAATACGTGCAGAGAGCCAGAATTTGGTTCCAAAATATGGCTCAGGCCTCGATATTGGGATGTTTGGGATATTTTGAAAACTGCAGGGGGGATTGGGACAAATGTGACTAAACGCCGCTTTCAATACTTTGCATATGTTCTGCATAAAAAAGTCGTAATTTCAAACTGCGAATACGTGCAGAGAGCCAGAATTTGGTTCCAAAATATGTCTCAGGCCTCGAAATTGGGATATTTCGGATATTTCAAAAACTGCAGGGGAGTTTGTGCAAAATGTGACTCACTGCCGCTTTCAGGACTTGGCATATGTTGGGTATAAAAGTCGTAATATCAAACTGCGAATACGTGCATAGATCCAGAATTTGGCTCCAAAATATGGCTCAGGCCTCGAAATTGGGATGTTTGGGATATTTTGAAAACTGCAGGGGACTTTGGGACAAATATGACTAAACGCCGCTTTTAGTACTTGGCCTATGTTGGGTATAAAAAGTTGTAATTTCAAACTGCGAATACATGCACAGAGCCAGAATTTGGCTCCAAATTATGGCTCAGGCCTCGAAATTGGGGTGTTTGGGATATTTTGAAAACTGGAGTGAGGTTTGGGACAAATGTGACGAAACGCCGCTTTCAGTACTTGGCATATGTTGGTATAAAAAAGTCGCAATTTCAAACTGCGAATACGTGCAAAGAGCCAAAATTTGGCTCCATAATATGGCTCAGGCCTCGAAATTGGGATATTTTGAAAACTGCAGGGGAGTTTGTGCAAAATGTGACTCACTGCCGCTTTCATGACTTGGCATATGTTGCGTATAAAAGGTGGTAATTTCGAACTGCGAATACGTGCAGAGAGCCAGAATTTGATTCCAAAATATGGCTCAGGCCTCGAAATTGGGATGTTTGTGATATTTTGAAAACTGCAGGGGACTTTGGGACAAATATGACCAAACGCCGCTTTCAGTACTTGGCATATGTTGGGTATAAAAAGTTGTAATTTCAAACTGCGAATACGTGCAGAGAGCCTGAATTTTGCTCCAAAATATGGCGCAGGCCTCGAAATTGGGATATTTGGGATATTTTGCAACTGCAGGGAGGATTGGGACAAATGAGAACAAACGCCGCTCTCAGTACTTTGCATATGTTGGGTATAAAAAGTCGTAATTTCAAACTGCGAATACGTGCAGAGAGCCAGAGTTTGGCTCCAAAATATGGCTCAGGCCTCGAAATTGGGATATTTGGGATATTTCAAAAACTGCAGGGGAGTTTGTGCAAAATGCGACTCACTGCCGCTTTCAGGACTTTGCATATGTTGTTTATAAAAAGTCGTAATATCAAACTGCGAATACGTGCATAGAGCCAGAATTTGGCTCCAAAATATGGCTCAGGCCTCGAAATTGGGATATTTGGGATATTTCAAAAACTGCAGGGGAGTTTGTGCAAAATGTGACTCACTGCCGCTTTCAGTACTTGGCATATGTTGGGTATAAAAAGTCGTAATTTCAAACTGCGAATACATGCAGAGATCCAGAATTTGGCTCTAAAATATGGCTCAGGCCTCGAAATAGGGATGTTTGTGATATTTTGAAAACTGGAGGGTGGTTTGGGACAAATGTGACCAAACGCCGCTTTCAGTACTTGGCATATGTTGGGTAAAAAAAGTCGTTATTTCAAACTGCGAATAAGTGCAGAGAGCCTGAATTTGGTTCCAAAATATGGCTGAGGCCTCGATATTGGGATGTTTCGGATATTTTGAAAACTGCAATAAAGTTTAGGACAAATGTGACCAAACACCGCTTTCAGTACTTCGCATATGTTGGGTATAAAAAGTCGTAATATCAAACTGCGAATACGTGCAGAGAGCCAGAATTTGGCTCCAAAATATGGCCCAGGCCTCGACATTGAGATGTTTGGGATATTTTGAAAACTGCAGGGAGGTTTGGGACAAATGTGACCAAACGCCGCTTTCAGTCCTTCGCATATGTTAGGTATAAAAAAGTCGTAATTTCAAACTGCGAATACGTGCAGAGAGCCAGAACTTGGCTCCAAAATATGGCTCAGGCTTCGAAATTGGGATATTTGCGTTATTATTGGAGGGGAGTTTGGGCAAAATGTGACTCACTGCCGCTTTCAGGACTTGGCATATGTTGGGTATAAAAATTCGTAATATCAAACTCCGAGTACGTGCATAGAGCCAGAATTTGGCTCCAAAATATGGCTCAGGCCTCAAAATTGGAATGTTTGGGATATTTTGAAAACTGCAGGGAGGTTTGGGACAAATGTGACCAAACGCCGCTTTCAGTACTTGGCATATGTTGGTAAAAAAAGTAGCAATTTCAAACTGCGAATACGTGCAAAGAGCAAAAATTTGGCTCCATAATATGGCTCAAGCCTCTAAAATTGGGATATTTGGGATATTTTGAAAACTGCAGGGGAGTTTGTGCAAAATGTGACTCACTGGTGCTTTCAGGACTTGGCATATGTTTGGTATAAAAAGTCGTAATATCAAACTGCGAATACGTGCATAGAGCCAGAATTTGGCTCCAAAATATGGCTCAGGCCTCGAAATTGGGGTGTTTGGGATATTTTGAAAACTGGAGAGAGGTTTGGGACAAATGTGACCAAACGCCGCTTTCAGTACTTGGTATATGTTGGTATAAAAAAGTCGCAATTTCAAACAGCGAATACGTGCAAAGAGCCAAAATTTGGCTCCGTAAAAAGGCTCAGGCCTTGAAATTGGGATATTTGGGATATTTTGAAAACTGCAGGGGAGTTTGTGCAAAATGTGACTCACTGCCGCTTTCAGGACTTGTCATATGTTGGGTATAAAAATTCATAATATCAAACTGCGAATACGTGCATAGAGACAGAATTTGGCTCCAAATTATGGCTCAGGCCTCGAAATTGAGAAGTTTGGGATATTTTGAAAATTGCAGGTAGGTTTGGGACAAATGTGACCAAACGCTGATTTCAGTACTTGGCATATGTTGGGTATAAAAAGTCGTAATATCAAACTGCGAATGCGTGCAGAGAGCTAGAATTTGGCTCCAAAATATGGCTCAGGCCTCGAAATTGAGATATTTGGGATATTTTGAAAACTGCAGGGAGGTTTGGGACAAATGTGACCAAACGCCGCTTTCAGTACTGGGCATATGTTGGGTATAAAATAATTCGCAATTTCAAATTGCGAATACGTGCAGAGAGCCAGAATTTGGCACCAAAATATGGCTCAGGCCTCGAAATTGGGATATTTGGAATATTTCGAAAACTGCAGGGGAGTTTGTGCAAAATGTGACTCACTGCTGCTTTCAGGACTTGTCATATGTTGGGTATAAAAAGTCGAAATATCAAACTGCGAATACGTTCATAGAGCTTGAATTTGGCTCCAAAATATATCTTAGGCCTCGAAATTGGGATATTTAGATATTTTGAAAACTGCAGGGAGGTTTGGGACAAATGTGACCAAACGCCGCTTTCAGTAGTTGGCATATGTTGGGTATAATGAGTTGTAATTTCAAACTGCGAATACGTGCAGAGAGCCAGAATTTGGTTCCAAAATATGGCTCAGGCCTCGATATTGGGATGTTTTGATATTTTGAAAACTGCAGGGGGGATTGGGACAAATCTGACTAAACGCCGCTTTCAGTACTAGCCATATGTTGGGTATAAAAAGACATAATTTCGAACTGCTAATACGTGCAGAGAGCCAGAATTTGGCTCCAAAATATGGCTCAGACCTCGAAATTGGGAAATTTGGGATATTTTGAAAACTGCAGGGATGTTTGGGACAAATGTGACCAAACACCGCTTTCAGTACTTGGCATATGTTGGGTATAAAAAGATGTAATTTCTAACTGCGAATACGTGCAGAGAGCCAGAATTTGGCTCCAAAATATGGCTCAGTCCTCGAAATTGAGATAGTTGGGATATTTCGAAAACTGCAGGAGAGTTTGTACAAAATGTGACTCACTGCCGCTCTCAGTACTTGGCATATGTTGGGTATAAAAAGTCGTAATTTCAAACTGCGAATACGTGCAGAGAACCAGAATTTGGCTCCAAAATATGACTCAGGCCTCGAAATTGGGATATTTGGGATATTTTGAAAACTGCAGGGATGTTTGGGACAAATGTGACCAAACGCCGCTTTCAGTACTTGGCATATGTAGGGTGTAAAAAGATGTAATTTCTAACAGCGAATACGTGCAGAGAGCCAGAATTTGGCTCCAAAATATGGCTCAGGCCTCGAAATTGGAATATTTGGGATATTTTGAAAACTGCAGGGAGGTTTGGGACAAATGTGACCAAACGCCGCTTTCAGTAGTTGGCATATGTTGGGTATAATAAGTCGTAATTTCAAACTGCGAATACGTGCAGAGAGCCAGAATTTGGCTCCAAAATATGGCTTAGACCTCAAAATTGGGATATTTTGGATATTTTGAAAACTGCAAGGATGTTTGGGACAAATGTGACCAACGCCGCTTTCAGTACTTGGCATATGTTGGGTGTAAAAAGATGTAATTTCTAACTGCGAATACGTGCAGAGAGCCAGAATTTGGCTCCAAAATATGGCTCAGGCCTCGAAATTGTGATATTTGGGATATTTCGAAAACTGCAGTTGAGTTTGTACAAAATGTGACTCACTGCCGCTTTCAGGACTTGGCATATGTTGGGTATAAAAAGTCGTAATATCAAACTGCGAATACGTGCATAGAGCCAGAATTTGGCTCCAAATTATGGCTCAGGCCTCGAAATTGGGATGTTTGGGATATTTTGAAAACTGCAGGGTGGTTTGAGACAAATGTGACTAAACGCGGCTTTCAGTACTTGGCATATGTTGGTATAAAAAATCTCAATTTCAAACTGCGAATACGTGCAGAGAGCCACAATTTGGCTCCATAATATGGCTCAGGCCTCGAAATTGGGATATTTGGGATATTTCGAAAACTGCAGGGGAGTTTGTGCAAAATGTAACTCACTGCCGCTTTCAGTACTTGGCATATGTTGGGTATAAAAATTCATAATATTAAACTGCGAATACGTGCAACGAGCCAGAATTTGGCTCCAAAATATGGGTCAGGCCTTGAAATTGGGATATTTTGGATATTTTGAAAACTGCAAGGAGGTTTGGGACAAATGTGACCAAACGCCGCTTTCAGTACTTGGCATATGTTGGGTATAAAAAGACGTAATTTCTAACTGCGAATACGTGCAGATAGCCAGAATTTGGCTCCAAAATATGGCTCAGGCCTCGAAATTGGGATATTTGGGATAATTTGAAAACTGGAAGGGAGTTTGTGCAAAATGTGACTCACTGCCGCTTTTAGTACTTGACATATGTTGGGTATAAAATTCGTAATATCAAACTGCGAATACATTGAAGAGAGCCAGAATTTGGCTCCAAAATATGGCTCAGGCCTCGATATTGGGATGTTTGGGATATTTTGAAAACTACAGGAAGGTTTGGGACAAATGTGACCAAACGCCGCTTTCAGTACTTCGCATATGTTGGGTATAAAAAAGTCGTAATTTCAAACTGCGAATACGTGCAGAGAGCCAGAATTTGGGTCCAAAATATGGCTCAGGCCTCGAAATTGGGATGTTTGGGATATTTCGAAAACTACAGGGGAGTTTGTTCAAAATGTGACTCACTGCCGCTTTCTGGACTTGGCATATGTTGGGTATAAAAAGTCGTAATATCAAACTGCAAATACGTGCAGAGAGCCAGAATTTGGCTCCAAAATATGGCTCAGACCTCGAAATTGGGTTATTTGGGATACTTTGAAAACTGCAGGGAGGTTTGAGACAAATATGACCAAACGCTGCATTCAGTTCTTGGCATATGTTGGGTATAAAAAAGTCGCAATTTCAAACTGCGAATACGTGCAGAGAGCCAGAATTTGGCTCCAAAATATGGCTCAGGCCTCGAAATTGGGATATTTGGGATATTTTGAAAACTGCGGGGAGGTTTGGGACAAATGTGACCAAAAGCCGCTTTCAGTACTTGGCATATGTTGGGTATAAAAAGATGTAATTTCTAACTGCGAATACGTGCAGAGAGCCAGAACTTGGCTCCAAAATATGGCTCAGACCTCGAAATTGGGATATTTGGGATATTTTGAAAACTGCAGGGATGTTTGGGACAAATGTGACCAAACACCGCTTTCAGTACTTGGCATATGTTGGGTATAAAAAGTAGTAATTTTTAACTGCGAATACGTGGAGAGAGCCAGAATTTGGCTCCAAAATATGGCTCAGTCCTCGAAATTGAGATAGTTGGGATATTTCGAAAACTGCAGGAGAGTTTGTACAAAATGTGACTCACTGCCGCTTTCAGGACTTGGCATATGTTGGGTATAAAAAGTCGTAATTTCAAACTGCGAATACGTGCAATGAGCCAGAACTTGGCTCCAAAATATGGCTCAGGCCTCGAAATTTGGGATATTTGCGTTATTTTGAAAACTGGAGGGGAGTTTGGGCAAAATGGGAATCGCTGCCGCTTGCAGTCCTTCGCATATGTTTGGTATAAAAAAGTCGCACTTTCAAACTGCGAATACGTGCAGAGATCCAGAATTTGGCTCCAAAATATGGCTCAGGCCTCGAAATAGAGATATTTCGGATATTTCGAAAACTGCTGGGGAGTTTGTGCAAAATGTGACTCACTGCTGCTTTCAGGACTTGTCATATGTTGGGTATAAAAAGTCGAAATATCAAACTGCGAATACGTTCATAGAGACTGAATTTGGCTCCAAAATATATCTCAGGCCTCGAAATTGGGATATTTGGGATATTTTGAAAACTGCAGGGAGGTTTGGGACAAATGTGACCAAACGCCGCTTTCAGTAGTTGGCATATGTTGGGTATAATAAGTTGTAATTTCAAACTGCGAATACGTGCAGAGAGCCAGAATTTGGTTCCAAAATATGGCTCAGGCCTCGATATTGGGATGTTTTGATATTTTGAAAACTGCAGGGGGGATTGGGACAAATCTGACTAAACGCCGCTTTCAGTACTTGGCATATGTTGGGTATAAAAAGACGTAATTTCGAACTGCGAATACGTGCAGAGAGCCAGAATTTGGCTCCAAAATATGTCTCAGACCTCGAAATTGGGATATTTGGGATATTTTGAAAACTGCAGGGGAAATTGTGCAAAATGTGACTCGCTGCCGCTTTCAGGACTTGGAATATGTTGGGTGTAAAAAAGTCGCACTTTCAAACTGCGAATACGTGCAGAGATCCAGAATTTGGCTCCAAAATATGGCTCAGGCCTCGAAATAGAGATATTTCGGATATTTCGAAAACTGCTGGGGAGTTTGTACAAAATGTGACTCACTGCCGCTTTCAGGACTTGTCATATGTTGGGTATAAAAATTCATAATATCAAACTGCGAATACGTGCATAGAGACAGAATTTGGCTCCAAATTATGGCTCAGGCCTCGAAATTGAGAAGTTTGGGATATTTTGAAAATTGCAGGTAGGTTTGGGACAAATGTGACCAAACGCTGATTTCAGTACTTGGCATATGTTGGGTATAAAAAGACGTAATTTCTAACTGCGAATACGTGCAGATAGCCAGAATTTGGCTCCAAAATATGGCTCAGGCCTCGAAATTGGGATATTTGGGATAATTTGAAAACTGGAAGGGAGTTTGTGCAAAATGTGACTCACTGCCGCTTTTAGTACTTGACATATGTTGGGTATAAAATTCGTAATATCAAACTGCGAATACATTGAAGAGAGCCAGAATTTGGCTCCAAAATATGGCTCAGGCCTCGATATTGGGATGTTTGGGATATTTTGAAAACTGCAGGAAGGTTTGGGACAAATGTGACCAAACGCCGCTTTCAGTACTTCGCATATGTTGGGTATAAAAAAGTCGTAATTTCAAACTGCGAATACGTGCAGAGAGCCAGAATTTGGGTCCAAAATATGGCTCAGGCCTCGAAATTGGGATGTTTGGGATATTTCGAAAACTACAGGGGAGTTTGTTCAAAATGTGACTCACTGCCGCTTTCTGGACTTGGCATATGTTGGGTATAAAAAGTCGTAATATCAAACTGCAAATACGTGCAGAGAGCCAGAATTTGGCTCCAAAATATGGCTCAGACCTCGAAATTGGGTTATTTGGGATACTTTGAAAACTGCAGGGAGGTTTGAGACAAATATGACCAAACGCTGCATTCAGTTCTTGGCATATGTTGGGTATAAAAAAGTCGCAATTTCAAACTGCGAATACGTGCAGAGAGCCAGAATTTGGCTCCAAAATATGGCTCAGGCCTCGAAATTGGGATATTTGGGATATTTTGAAAACTGCGGGGAGGTTTGGGACAAATGTGACCAAACACCGCCTTCAGTACTTGGCATATGTTGGGTATAAAAAGATGTAATTTCTAACTGCGAATACGTGCAGAGAGCCAGAACTTGGCTCCAAAATATGGCTCAGACCTCGAAATTGGGATATTTGGGATATTTTGAAAACTGCAGGGATGTTTGGGACAAATGTGACCAAACACCGCCTTCAGTACTTGGCATATGTTGGGTATAAAAAGTAGTAATTTTTAACTGCGAATACGTGCAGAGAGCCAGAATTTGGCTCCAAAATATGGCTCAGTCCTCGAAATTGAGATAGTTGGGATATTTCGAAAACTGCAGGAGAGTTTGTACAAAATGTGACTCACTGCCGCTTTCAGGACTTGGCATATGTTGGGTATAAAAAGTCGTAATTTCAAACTGCGAATACGTGCAATGAGCCAGAACTTGGCTCCAAAATATGGCTCAGGCCTCGAAATTGGGATATTTGCGTTATTTTGAAAACTGGAGGGGAGTTTGGGCAAAATGGGAATCACTGCCGCTTGCAGTCCTTCGCATATGTTGGGTATAAAAAAGTCGCACTTTCAAACTGCGAATACGTGCAGAGATCCAGAATTTGGCTCCAAAATATGGCTCAGGCCTCGAAATAGAGATATTTCGGATATTTCGAAAACTGCTGGGGAGTTTGTGCAAAATGTGACTCACTGCTGCTTTCAGGACTTGTCATATGTTGGGTATAAAAAGTCGAAATATCAAACTGCGAATACGTTCATAGAGACTGAATTTGGCTCCAAAATATATCTCAGGCCTCGAAATTGGGATATTTGGGATATTTTGAAAACTGCAGGGAGGTTTGGGACAAATGTGACCAAACGCCGCTTTCAGTAGTTGGCATATGTTGGGTATAATAAGTTGTAATTTCAAACTGCGAATACGTGCAGAGAGCCAGAATTTGGTTCCAAAATATGGCTCAGGCCTCGATATTGGGATGTTTTGATATTTTGAAAACTGCAGGGGGGATTGGGACAAATCTGACTAAACGCCGCTTTCAGTACTTGGCATATGTTGGGTATAAAAAGACGTAATTTAGAACTGCGAATACGTGCAGAGAGCCAGAATTTGGCTCCAAAATATGTCTCAGACCTCGAAATTGGGATATTTGGGATATTTTCAAAACTGCAGGGGAGATTGTGCAAAATGTGACTCGCTGCCGCTTTCAGGACTTGGAATATGTTGGGTGTAAAAAAGTCGCACTTTCAAACTGCGAATACGTGCAGAGATCCAGAATTTGGCTCCAAAATATGGCTCAGGCCTCGAAATAGAGATATTTCGGATATTTCGAAAACTGCTGGGGAGTTTGTACAAAATGTGACTCACTGCCGCTTTCAGGACTTGTCATATGTTGGGTATAAAAATTCATAATATCAAACTGCGAATACGTGCATAGAGACAGAATTTGGCTCCAAATTATGGCTCAGGCCTCGAAATTGAGAAGTTTGGGATATTTTGAAAATTGCAGGTAGGTTTGGGACAAATGTGACCAAACGCTGATTTCAGTACTTGGCATATGTTGGGTATAAAAAGTCGTAATATCAAACTGCGAATGCGTGCAGAGAGCTAGAATTTGGTTTCAAAATATGGCTCAGGCCTCGAAATTGAGATATTTGGGATATTTTGAAAACTGCAGGGAGGTTTGGGACAAATGTGACCAAACGCCGCTTTCAGTACTGGGCATATGTTGGGTATAAAATAATTCGCAATTTCAAAAAGCGAATACGTGCAGAGAGCCAGAATTTGGCACCAAAATATGGCTCAGGCCTCGAAATTGGGATATTTGGAATATTTCGAAAACTGCAGGGGAGTTTGTGCAAAATATGACTCACTGCTGCTTTCAGGACTTGTCATATGTTGGGTATAAAAAGTCGAAATATCAAACTGCGAATACGTTCATAGAGCTTGAATTTGGCTCCAAAATATATCTTAGGCCTCGAAATTGGGATATTTAGATATTTTGAAAACTGCAGGGAGGTTTGGGACAAATGTGACCAAACGCCGCTTTCAGTAGTTGGCATATGTTGGGTATAATGAGTTGTAATTTCAAACTGCGAATACGTGCAGAGAGCCAGAATTTGGTTCCAAAATATGGCTCAGGCCTCGATATTGGGATGTTTTGATATTTTGAAAACTGCAGGGGGGATTGGGACAAATCTGACTAAACGCCGCTTTCAGTACTAGCCATATGTTGGGTATAAAAAGACGTAATTTCGAACTGCGAATACGTGCAGAGAGCCAGAATTTGGCTCCAAAATATGGCTCAGACCTCGAAATTGGGATATTTGGGATATTTTCAAAACTGCAGGGGAGATTGTGCAAAATGTGACTCGCTGCCGCTTTCAGGACTTGGAATATGTTGGGTGTAAAAAAGTCGCACTTTCAAACTGCGAATACGTGCAGAGATCCAGAATTTGGCTCCAAAATATGGCTCAGGCCTCGAAATAGAGATATTTCGGATATTTCGAAAACTGCTGGGGAGTTTGTACAAAATGTGACTCACTGCCGCTTTCAGGACTTGTCATATGTTGGGTATAAAAATTCATAATATCAAACTGCGAATACGTGCATAGAGACAGAATTTGGCTCCAAATTATGGCTCAGGCCTCGAAATTGAGAAGTTTGGGATATTTTGAAAATTGCAGGTAGGTTTGGGACAAATGTGACCAAACGCTGATTTCAGTACTTGGCATATGTTGGGTATAAAAAGTCGTAATATCAAACTGCGAATGCGTGCAGAGAGCTAGAATTTGGTTTCAAAATATGGCTCAGGCCTCGAAATTGAGATATTTGGGATATTTTGAAAACTGCAGGGAGGTTTGGGACAAATGTGACCAAACGCCGCTTTCAGTACTGGGCATATGTTGGGTATAAAATAATTCGCAATTTCAAACTGCGAATACGTGCAGAGAGCCAGAATTTGGCACCAAAATATGGCTCAGGCCTCGAAATTGGGATATTTGGAATATTTCGAAAACTGCAGGGGAGTTTGTGCAAAATATGACTCACTGCTGCTTTCAGGACTTGTCATATGTTGGGTATAAAAAGTCGAAATATCAAACTGCGAATACGTTCATAGAGCTTGAATTTGGCTCCAAAATATATCTTAGGCCTCGAAATTGGGATATTTAGATATTTTGAAAACTGCAGGGAGGTTTGGGACAAATGTGACCAAACGCCGCTTTCAGTAGTTGGCATATGTTGGGTATAATGAGTTGTAATTTCAAACTGCGAATACGTGCAGAGAGCCAGAATTTGGTTCCAAAATATGGCTCAGGCCTCGATATTGGGATGTTTTGATATTTTGAAAACTGCAGGGGGGATTGGGACAAATCTGACTAAACGCCGCTTTCAGTACTAGCCATATGTTGGGTATAAAAAGACGTAATTTCGAACTGCGAATACGTGCAGAGAGCCAGAATTTGGCTCCAAAATATGGCTCAGACCTCGAAATTGGGAAATTTGGGATATTTTGAAAACTGCAGGGATGTTTGGGACAAATGTGACCAAACACCGCTTTCAGTACTTGGCATATGTTGGGTATAAAAAGATGTAATTTCTAACTGCGAATACGTGCAGAGAGCCAGAATTTGGCTCCAAAATATGGCTCAGTCCTCGAAATTGAGATAGTTGGGATATTTCGAAAACTGCAGGAGAGTTTGTACAAAATGTGACTCACTGCCGCTCTCAGTACTTGGCATATGTTGGGTATAAAAAGTCGTAATTTCAAACTGCGAATACGTGCAGAGAACCAGAATTTGGCTCCAAAATATGAATCAGGCCTCGAAATTGGGAAGTTTTGGATATTTTAAAAACTGCAGGGGAGTTTGGGTCAAATATGACCAAACGCCGCTTTCAGTACTTGACATATGTTGGGTATAAAAAGACGTCATTTCGACCTTCGAATACGTGCAGAGAGCCAGAATTTATCTACAAAATATGGCTCAGGCCTCGAAATTGGGATATTTGGGATATTTTGAAAACTGCAGGGATGTTTGGGACAAATGTGACCAAACGCCGCTTTCAGTACTTGGCATATGTTGGGTGTAAAAAGATGTAATTTCTAACAGCGAATACGTGCAGAGAGCCAGAATTTGGCTCCAAAATATGGCTCAGGCCTCGAAATTGGAATATTTGGGATATTTTGAAAACTGCAGGGAGGTTTGGGACAAATGTGACCAAACGCCGCTTTCAGTAGTTGGCATATGTTGGGTATAATAAGTTGTAATTTCAAACTGCGAATACGTGCAGAGAGCCAGAATTTGGCTCCAAAATATGGCTTAGACCTCGAAATTGGGATATTTTGGATATTTTGAAAACTGCAAGGATATTTGGGACAAATGTGACCAAACGCCGCTTTCAGTACTTGGCATATGTTGGGTGTAAAAAGATGTAATTTCTAACTGCGAATACGTGCAGAGAGCCAGAATTTGGCTCCAAAATATGGCTCAGGCCTCGAAATTGTGATATTTGGGATATTTCGAAAACTGCAGTTGAGTTTGTACAAAATGTGACTCACTGCCGCTTTCAGGACTTGGCATATGTTGGGTATAAAAAGTCGTAATATCAAACTGCGAATACGTGCATAGAGCCAGAATATGGCTCCAAATTATGGCTCAGGCCTCGAAATTGGGATGTTTGGGATATTTTGAAAACTGCAGGGTGGTTTGAGACAAATGTGACTAAACGCGGCTTTCAGTACTTGGCATATGTTGGTATAAAAAATCTCAATTTCAAACTGCGAATACGTGCAGAGAGCCACAATTTGGCTCCATAATATGGCTCAGGCCTCGAAATTGGGATATTTGGGATATTTTGAAAACTGCAGGGGAGATTGTGCAAAATGTGACTCACTGCCGCTTTCAGGACTTGGCATATGTTGGGTATAAAAAGTCGTAATATTAAACTGCGAATACGTGCATAAAGCAAGAATTTGGCTGCAAAATATGGCACAGGCCTAGAAATTGGGATTTTTGGGATATTTTGAAAACTGAAGGGAGGTTTGGGACAAATGTGACCAAACACCGCTTTCAGTACTTGGCATATGTTGGGTATAAAAAGTCGTAACTTATAACTGCGAATACGTGCAGAGAGCGAGAATTTGGATCCAAAATATGGCTCAGGCCTCGAAATTGGGATATTTGGGATATTTCGAAAACTGCAGGGGAGTTTGTGCAAAATGTAACTCACTGCCGCTTTCAGTTCTTGGCATATGTTGGGTATAAAAATTCATAATATTAAACTGCGAATACGTGCAACGAGCCAGAATTTGGCTCCAAAATATGGGTCAGGCCTTGAAATTGGGATATTTTGGATATTTTGAAAACTGCAAGGAGGTTTGGGACAAATGTGACCAAACGCCGCTTTCAGTACTTGGCATATGTTGGGTATAAAAAGACGTAATTTCTAACTGCGAATACGTGCAGATAGCCAGAATTTGGCTCCAAAATATGGCTCAGGCCTCGAAATTGGGATATTTGGGATAATTTGAAAACTGGAAGGGAGTTTGTGCAAAATGTGACTCACTGCCGCTTTTAGTACTTGACATATGTTGGGTATAAAATTCGTAATATCAAACTGCGAATACATTGAAGAGAGCCAGAATTTGGCTCCAAAATATGGCTCAGGCCTCGATATTGGGATGTTTGGGATATTTTGAAAACTGCAGGAAGGTTTGGGACAAATGTGACCAAACGCCGCTTTCAGTAGTTGGCATATGTTGGGTATAATGAGTTGTAATTTCAAACTGCGAATACGTGCAGAGAGCCAGAATTTGGTTCCAAAATATGGCTCAGGCCTCGATATTGGGATGTTTTGATATTTTGAAAACTGCAGGGGGGATTGGGACAAATCTGACTAAACGCCGCTTTCAGTACTAGCCATATGTTGGGTATAAAAAGACGTAATTTCGAACTGCGAATACGTGCAGAGAGCCAGAATTTGGCTCCAAAATATGGCTCAGACCTCGAAATTGGGAAATTTGGGATATTTTGAAAACTGCAGGGATGTTTGGGACAAATGTGACCAAACACCGCTTTCAGTACTTGGCATATGTTTGGTATAAAAAGATGTAATTTCTAACTGCGAATACGTGCAGAGAGCCAGAATTTGGCTCCAAAATATGGCTCAGTCCTCGAAATTGAGATAGTTGGGATATTTCGAAAACTGCAGGAGAGTTTGTACAAAATGTGACTCACTGCCGCTCTCAGTACTTGGCATATGTTGGGTATAAAAAGTCGTAATTTCAAACTGAGAATACGTGCAGAGAACCAGAATTTGGCTCCAAAATATGACTCAGGCCTCGAAATTGGGAAGTTTTGGATATTTTAAAAACTGCAGGGGAGTTTGGGTCAAATATGACCAAACGCCGCTTTCAGTACTTGACATATGTTGGGTATAAAAAGACGTCATTTCGACCTTCGAATACGTGCAGAGAGCCAGAATTTATCTCCAAAATATGGCTCAGGCCTCGAAATTGGGATATTTGGGATATTTTGAAAACTGCAGGGATGTTTGGGACAAATGTGACCAAACGCCGCTTTCAGTACTTGGCATATGTTGGGTGTAAAAAGATGTAATTTCTAACAGCGAATACGTGCAGAGAGCCAGAATTTGGCTCCAAAATATGGCTCAGGCCTCGAAATTGGAATATTTGGGATATTTTGAAAACTGCAGGGAGGTTTGGGACAAATGTGACCAAACGCCGCTTTCAGTAGTTGGCATATGTTGGGTATAATAAGTTGTAATTTCAAACTGCGAATACGTGCAGAGAGCCAGAATTTGGCTCCAAAATATGGCTTAGACCTCGAAATTGGGATATTTTGGATATTTTGAAAACTGCAAGGATGTTTGGGACAAATGTGACCAAACGCCGCTTTCAGTACTTGGCATATGTTGGGTGTAAAAAGATGTAATTTCTAACTGCGAATACGTGCAGAGAGCCAGAATTTGGCTCCAAAATATGGCTCAGGCCTCGAAATTGTGATATTTGGGATATTTCGAAAACTGCAGTTGAGTTTGTACAAAATGTGACTCACTGCCGCTTTCAGGACTTGGCATATGTTGGGTATAAAAAGTCGTAATATCAAACTGCGAATACGTGCATAGAGCCAGAATATGGCTCCAAATTATGGCTCAGGCCTCGAAATTGGGATGTTTGGGATATTTTGAAAACTGCAGGGTGGTTTGAGACAAATGTGACTAAACGCGGCTTTCAGTACTTGGCATATGTTGGTATAAAAAATCTCAATTTCAAACTGCGAATACGTGCAGAGAGCCACAATTTGGCTCCATAATATGGCTCAGGCCTCGAAATTGGGATATTTGGGATATTTTGAAAACTGCAGGGGAGATTGTGCAAAATGTGACTCACTGCCGCTTTCAGGACTTGGCATATGTTGGGTATAAAAAGTCGTAATATTAAACTGCGAATACGTGCATAAAGCAAGAATTTGGCTGCAAAATATGGCACAGGCCTAGAAATTGGGATTTTTGGGATATTTTGAAAACTGAAGGGAGGTTTGGGACAAATGTGACCAAACACCGCTTTCAGTACTTGGCATATGTTGGGTATAAAAAGTCGTAACTTATAACTGCGAATACGTGCAGAGAGCGAGAATTTGGATCCAAAATATGGCTCAGGCCTCGAAATTGGGATATTTGGGATATTTCGAAAACTGCAGGGGAGTTTGTGCAAAATGTAACTCACTGCCGCTTTCAGTTCTTGGCATATGTTGGGTATAAAAATTCATAATATTAAACTGCGAATACGTGCAACGAGCCAGAATTTGGCTCCAAAATATGGGTCAGGCCTTGAAATTGGGATATTTTGGATATTTTGAAAACTGCAAGGAGGTTTGGGACAAATGTGACCAAACGCCGCTTTCAGTACTTGGCATATGTTGGGTATAAAAAGACGTAATTTCTAACTGCGAATACGTGCAGATAGCCAGAATTTGGCTCCAAAATATGGCTCAGGCCTCGAAATTGGGATATTTGGGATAATTTGAAAACTGGAAGGGAGTTTGTGCAAAATGTGACTCACTGCCGCTTTTAGTACTTGACATATGTTGGGTATAAAATTCGTAATATCAAACTGCGAATACATTGAAGAGAGCCAGAATTTGGCTCCAAAATATGGCTCAGGCCTCGATATTGGGATGTTTGGGATATTTTGAAAACTGCAGGAAGGTTTGGGACAAATGTGACCAAACGCCGCTTTCAGTAGTTGGCATATGTTGGGTATAATGAGTTGTAATTTCAAACTGCGAATACGTGCAGAGAGCCAGAATTTGGTTCCAAAATATGGCTCAGGCCTCGATATTGGGATGTTTTGATATTTTGAAAACTGCAGGGGGGATTGGGACAAATCTGACTAAACGCCGCTTTCAGTACTAGCCATATGTTGGGTATAAAAAGACGTAATTTCGAACTGCGAATACGTGCAGAGAGCCAGAATTTGGCTCCAAAATATGGCTCAGACCTCGAAATTGGGAAATTTGGGATATTTTGAAAACTGCAGGGATGTTTGGGACAAATGTGACCAAACACCGCTTTCAGTACTTGGCATATGTTGGGTATAAAAAGATGTAATTTCTAACTGCGAATACGTGCAGAGAGCCAGAATTTGGCTCCAAAATATGGCTCAGTCCTCGAAATTGAGATAGTTGGGATATTTCGAAAACTGCAGGAGAGTTTGTACAAAATGTGACTCACTGCCGCTCTCAGTACTTGGCATATGTTGGGTATAAAAAGTCGTAATTTCAAACTGCGAATACGTGCAGAGAACCAGAATTTGGCTCCAAAATATGACTCAGGCCTCGAAATTGGGAAGTTTTGGATATTTTAAAAACTGCAGGGGAGTTTGGGTCAAATATGACCAAACGCCGCTTTCAGTACTTGACATATGTTGGGTATAAAAAGACGTCATTTCGACCTTCGAATACGTGCAGAGAGCCAGAATTTATCTCCAAAATATGGCTCAGGCCTCGAAATTGGGATATTTGGGATATTTTGAAAACTGCAGGGATGTTTGGGACAAATGTGACCAAACGCCGCTTTCAGTACTTGGCATATGTTGGGTGTAAAAAGATGTAATTTCTAACAGCGAATACGTGCAGAGAGCCAGAATTTGGCTCCAAAATATGGCTCAGGCCTCGAAATTGGAATATTTGGGATATTTTGAAAACTGCAGGGAGGTTTGGGACAAATGTGACCAAACGCCGCTTTCAGTAGTTGGCATATGTTGGGTATAATAAGTTGTAATTTCAAACTGCGAATACGTGCAGAGAGCCAGAATTTGGCTCCAAAATATGGCTTAGACCTCGAAATTGGGATATTTTGGATATTTTGAAAACTGCAAGGATGTTTGGGACAAATGTGACCAAACGCCGCTTTCAGTACTTGGCATATGTTGGGTGTAAAAAGATGTAATTTCTAACTGCGAATACGTGCAGAGAGCCAGAATTTGGCTCCAAAATATGGCTCAGGCCTCGAAATTGTGATATTTGGGATATTTCGAAAACTGCAGTTGAGTTTGTACAAAATGTGACTCACTGCCGCTTTCAGGACTTGGCATATGTTGGGTATAAAAAGTCGTAATATCAAACTGCGAATACGTGCATAGAGCCAGAATATGGCTCCAAATTATGGCTCAGGCCTCGAAATTGGGATGTTTGGGATATTTTGAAAACTGCAGGGTGGTTTGAGACAAATGTGACTAAACGCGGCTTTCAGTACTTGGCATATGTTGGTATAAAAAATCTCAATTTCAAACTGCGAATACGTGCAGAGAGCCACAATTTGGCTCCATAATATGGCTCAGGCCTCGAAATTGGGATATTTGGGATATTTTGAAAACTGCAGGGGAGATTGTGCAAAATGTGACTCACTGCCGCTTTCAGGACTTGGCATATGTTGGGTATAAAAAGTCGTAATATTAAACTGCGAATACGTGCATAAACCAAGAATTTGGCTGCAAAATATGGCACAGGCCTAGAAATTGGGATTTTTGGGATATTTTGAAAACTGAAGGGAGGTTTGGGACAAATGTGACCAAACACCGCTTTCAGTACTTGGCATATGTTGGGTATAAAAAGTCGTAACTTATAACTGCGAATACGTGCAGAGAGCGAGAATTTGGATCCAAAATATGGCTCAGGCCTCGAAATTGGGATATTTGGGATATTTCGAAAACTGCAGGGGAGTTTGTGCAAAATGTAACTCACTGCCGCTTTCAGTTCTTGGCATATGTTGGGTATAAAAATTCATAATATTAAACTGCGAATACGTGCAACGAGCCAAAATTTGGCTCCAAAATATGGGTCAGGCCTTGAAATTGGGATATTTTGGATATTTTGAAAACTGCAAGGAGGTTTGGGACAAATGTGACCAAACGCCGCTTTCAGTACTTGGCATATGTTGGGTATAAAAAGACGTAATTTCTAACTGCGAATACGTGCAGATAGCCAGAATATGGCTCCAAAATATGGCTCAGGCCTCGAAATTGGGATATTTGGGATAATTTGAAAACTGGAAGGGAGTTTGTGCAAAATGTGACTCACTGCCGCTTTTAGTACTTGACATATGTTGGGTATAAAATTCGTAATATCAAACTGCGAATACATTGAAGAGAGCCAGAATTTGGCTCCAAAATATGGCTCAGGCCTCGATATTGGGATGTTTGGGATATTTTGAAAACTGCAGGAAGGTTTGGGACAAATGTGACCAAACGCCGCTTTCAGTACTTCGCATATGTTGGGTATAAAAAAGTCGTAATTTCAAACTGCGAATACGTGCAGAGAGCCAGAATTTGGGTCCAAAATATGGCTCAGGCCTCGAAATTGGGATGTTTGGGATATTTCGAAAACTACAGGGGAGTTTGTTCAAAATGTGACTCACTGCCGCTTTCTGGACTTGGCATATGTTGGGTATAAAAAGTCGTAATATCAAACTGCAAATACGTGCAGAGAGCCAGAATTTGGCTCCAAAATATGGCTCAGACCTCGAAATTGGGTTATTTGGGATACTTTGAAAACTGCAGGGAGGTTTGAGACAAATATGACCAAACGCTGCATTCAGTTCTTGGCATATGTTGGGTATAAAAAAGTCGCAATTTCAAACTGCGAATACGTGCAGAGAGCCAGAATTTGGCTCCAAAATATGGCTCAGGCCTCGAAATTGGGATATTTGGGATATTTTGAAAACTGCGGGGAGGTTTGGGACAAATGTGACCAAACACCGCCTTCAGTACTTGGCATATGTTGGGTATAAAAAGATGTAATTTCTAACTGCGAATACGTGCAGAGAGCCAGAACTTGGCTCCAAAATATGGCTCAGACCTCGAAATTGGGATATTTGGGATATTTTGAAAACTGCAGGGATGTTTGGGACAAATGTGACCAAACACCGCCTTCAGTACTTGGCATATGTTGGGTATAAAAAGTAGTAATTTTTAACTGCGAATACGTGCAGAGAGCCAGAATTTGGCTCCAAAATATGGCTCAGTCCTCGAAATTGAGATAGTTGGGATATTTCGAAAACTGCAGGAGAGTTTGTACAAAATGTGACTCACTGCCGCTTTCAGGACTTGGCATATGTTGGGTATAAAAAGTCGTAATTTCAAACTGCGAATACGTGCAATGAGCCAGAACTTGGCTCCAAAATATGGCTCAGGCCTCGAAATTGGGATATTTGCGTTATTTTGAAAACTGGAGGGGAGTTTGGGCAAAATGGGAATCACTGCCGCTTGCAGTCCTTCGCATATGTTGGGTATAAAAAAGTCGCACTTTCAAACTGCGAATACGTGCAGAGATCCAGAATTTGGCTCCAAAATATGGCTCAGGCCTCGAAATAGAGATATTTCGGATATTTCGAAAACTGCTGGGGAGTTTGTGCAAAATGTGACTCACTGCTGCTTTCAGGACTTGTCATATGTTGGGTATAAAAAGTCGAAATATCAAACTGCGAATACGTTCATAGAGACTGAATTTGGCTCCAAAATATATCTCAGGCCTCGAAATTGGGATATTTGGGATATTTTGAAAACTGCAGGGAGGTTTGGGACAAATGTGACCAAACGCCGCTTTCAGTAGTTGGCATATGTTGGGTATAATAAGTTGTAATTTCAAACTGCGAATACGTGCAGAGAGCCAGAATTTGGTTCCAAAATATGGCTCAGGCCTCGATATTGGGATGTTTTGATATTTTGAAAACTGCAGGGGGGATTGGGACAAATCTGACTAAACGCCGCTTTCAGTACTTGGCATATGTTGGGTATAAAAAGACGTAATTTCGAACTGCGAATACGTGCAGAGAGCCAGAATTTGGCTCCAAAATATGTCTCAGACCTCGAAATTGGGATATTTGGGATATTTTGAAAACTGCAGGGGAGATTGTGCAAAATGTGACTCGCTGCCGCTTTCAGGACTTGGAATATGTTGGGTGTAAAAAAGTCGCACTTTCAAACTGCGAATACGTGCAGAGATCCAGAATTTGGCTCCAAAATATGGCTCAGGCCTCGAAATAGAGATATTTCGGATATTTCGAAAACTGCTGGGGAGTTTGTACAAAATGTGACTCACTGCCGCTTTCAGGACTTGTCATATGTTGGGTATAAAAATTCATAATATCAAACTGCGAATACGTGCATAGAGACAGAATTTGGCTCCAAATTATGGCTCAGGCCTCGAAATTGAGAAGTTTGGGATATTTTGAAAATTGCAGGTAGGTTTGGGACAAATGTGACCAAACGCTGATTTCAGTACTTGGCATATGTTGGGTATAAAAAGTCGTAATATCAAACTGCGAATGCGTGCAGAGAGCTAGAATTTGGTTTCAAAATATGGCTCAGGCCTCGAAATTGAGATATTTGGGATATTTTGAAAACTGCAGGGAGGTTTGGGACAAATGTGACCAAACGCCGCTTTCAGTACTGGGCATATGTTGGGTATAAAATAATTCGCAATTTCAAACTGCGAATACGTGCAGAGAGCCAGAATTTGGCACCAAAATATGGCTCAGGCCTCGAAATTGGGATATTTGGAATATTTCGAAAACTGCAGGGGAGTTTGTGCAAAATATGACTCACTGCTGCTTTCAGGACTTGTCATATGTTGGGTATAAAAAGTCAAAATATCAAACTGCGAATACGTTCATAGAGCTTGAATTTGGCTCCAAAATATATCTTAGGCCTCGAAATTGGGATATTTAGATATTTTGAAAACTGCAGGGAGGTTTGGGACAAATGTGACCAAACGCCGCTTTCAGTAGTTGGCATATGTTGGGTATAATGAGTTGTAATTTCAAACTGCGAATACGTGCAGAGAGCCAGAATTTGGTTCCAAAATATGGCTCAGGCCTCGATATTGGGATGTTTTGATATTTTGAAAACTGCAGGGGGGATTGGGACAAATCTGACTAAACGCCGCTTTCAGTACTAGCCATATGTTGGGTATAAAAAGACGTAATTTCGAACTGCGAATACGTGCAGAGAGCCAGAATTTGGCTCCAAAATATGGCTCAGACCTCGAAATTGGGAAATTTGGGATATTTTGAAAACTGCAGGGATGTTTGGGACAAATGTGACCAAACACCGCTTTCAGTACTTGGCATATGTTGGGTATAAAAAGATGTAATTTCTAACTGCGAATACGTGCAGAGAGCCAGAATTTGGCTCCAAAATATGGCTCAGTCCTCGAAATTGAGATAGTTGGGATATTTCGAAAACTGCAGGAGAGTTTGTACAAAATGTGACTAACTGCCGCTCTCAGTACTTGGCATATGTTGGGTATAAAAAGTCGTAATTTCAAACTGCGAATACGTGCAGAGAACCAGAATTTGGCTCCAAAATATGGCTCAGGCCTCGAAATTGGGATATTTGGGATATTTTGAAAACTGCAGGGATGTTTGGGACAAATGTGACCAAACGCCGCTTTCAGTACTTGGCATATGTTGGGTGTAAAAAGATGTAATTTCTAACAGCGAATACGTGCAGAGAGCCAGAATTTGGCTCCAAAATATGGCTCAGGCCTCGAAATTGGAATATTTGGGATATTTTGAAAACTGCAGGGAGGTTTGGGACAAATGTGACCAAACGCCGCTTTCAGTAGTTGGCATATGTTGGGTATAATAAGTTGTAATTTCAAACTGCGAATACGTGCAGAGAGCCAGAATTTGGCTCCAAAATATGGCTCAGGCCTCGAAATTGTGATATTTGGGATATTTCGAAAACTGCAGTTGAGTTTGTACAAAATGTGACTCACTGCCGCTTTCAGGACTTGGCATATGTTGGGTATAAAAAGTCGTAATATCAAACTGCGAATACGTGCATAGAGCCAGAATATGGCTCCAAATTATGGCTCAGGCCTCGAAATTGGGATGTTTGGGATATTTTGAAAACTGCAGGGTGGTTTGAGACAAATGTGACTAAACGCGGCTTTCAGTACTTGGCATATGTTGGTATAAAAAATCTCAATTTCAAACTGCGAATACGTGCAGAGAGCCACAATTTGGCTCCATAATATGGCTCAGGCCTCGAAATTGGGATATTTGGGATATTTTGAAAACTGCAGGGGAGATTGTGCAAAATGTGACTCACTGCCGCTTTCAGGACTTGGCATATGTTGGGTATAAAAAGTCGTAATATTAAACTGCGAATACGTGCATAAAGCAAGAATTTGGCTGCAAAATATGGCACAGGCCTAGAAATTGGGATTTTTGGGATATTTTGAAAACTGAAGGGAGGTTTGGGACAAATGTGACCAAACACCGCTTTCAGTACTTGGCATATGTTGGGTATAAAAAGTCGTAACTTATAACTGCGAATACGTGCAGAGAGCGAGAATTTGGATCCAAAATATGGCTCAGGCCTCGAAATTGGGATATTTGGGATAATTTGAAAACTGGAAGGGAGTTTGTGCAAAATGTGACTCACTGCCGCTTTTAGTACTTGACATATGTTGGGTATAAAATTCGTAATATCAAACTGCGAATACATTGAAGAGAGCCAGAATTTGGCTCCAAAATATGGCTCAGGCCTCGATATTGGGATGTTTGGGATATTTTGAAAACTGCAGGAAGGTTTGGGACAAATGTGACCAAACGCCGCTTTCAGTACTTCGCATATGTTGGGTATAAAAAAGTCGTAATTTCAAACTGCGAATACGTGCAGAGAGCCAGAATTTGGGTCCAAAATATGGCTCAGGCCTCGAAATTGGGATGTTTGGGATATTTCGAAAACTACAGGGGAGTTTGTTCAAAATGTGACTCACTGCCGCTTTCTGGACTTGGCATATGTTGGGTATAAAAAGTCGTAATATCAAACTGCAAATACGTGCAGAGAGCCAGAATTTGGCTCCAAAATATGGCTCAGACCTCGAAATTGGGTTATTTGGGATACTTTGAAAACTGCAGGTAGGTTTGAGACAAATATGACCAAACGCTGCATTCAGTTCTTGGCATATGTTGGGTATAAAAAAGTCGCAATTTCAAACTGCGAATACGTGCAGAGAGCCAGAATTTGGCTCCAAAATATGGCTCAGGCCTCGAAATTGGGATATTTGGGATATTTTGAAAACTGCGGGGAGGTTTGGGACAAATGTGACCAAAAGCCGCTTTCAGTACTTGGCATATGTTGGGTATAAAAAGATGTAATTTCTAACTGCGAATACGTGCAGAGAGCCAGAACTTGGCTCCAAAATATGGCTCAGACCTCGAAATTGGGATATTTGGGATATTTTGAAAACTGCAGGGATGTTTGGGACAAATGTGACCAAACACCGCTTTCAGTACTTGGCATATGTTGGGTATAAAAAGTAGTAATTTTTAACTGCGAATACGTGCAGAGAGCCAGAATTTGGCTCCAAAATATGGCTCAGTCCTCGAAATTGAGATAGTTGGGATATTTCGAAAACTGCAGGAGAGTTTGTACAAAATGTGACTCACTGCCGCTTTCAGGACTTGGCATATGTTGGGTATAAAAAGTCGTAATTTCAAACTGCGAATACGTGCAGAGAACCAGAATTTGGCTCCAAAATATGACTCAGGCCTCGAAATTGGAAAGTTTGGGATATTTTGAAAACTGCAGGGGAGTTTGGGACAAATATGACCAAACGCCGCTTTCAGTACTTGACATATGTTGGGTATAAAAAGACGTCATTTCGACCTGCGAATATGTGCAGAGAGCCAGAATTTGGCTCCAAAATATGGCTCAGGCCTCGAAATTGGGATATTTTGAAAACTGCAGGGATGTTGGAGACAAATGTGACCAAACGCCGCTTTCAGTAGTTGGCATATGTTGGGTATAATAAGTTGTAATTTCAAACTGCGAATACGTGCAGAGAGCCAGAATTTGGTTCCAAAATATGGCTCAGGCCTCGATATTGGGATGTTTTGATATTTTGAAAATTGCAGGGGGGATTGGGACAAATCTGACTAAACGCCGCTTTCAGTACTTGGCATATGTTGGGTATAAAAAGACGTAATTTCGAACTGCGAATACGTGCAGAGAGCCAGAATTTGGCTCCAAAATATGTCTCAGACCTCGAAATTGGGATATTTGGGATATTTTGAAAACTGCAGGGGAGATTGTGCAAAATGTGACTCGCTGCCGCTTTCAGGACTTGGCATATGTTGGGTATAAAAAGTCGTAATATTAAACTGCGAATACGTGCATAAAGCAAGAATTTGGCTCCAAAATATGGCTCAGGCCTAGAAATTGGGATATTTTGAAAACTGGAGGGAGGTTTGGGACAAATGTGACCAAACACCGCTTTCAGTACTTGGCATATGTTGGGTATAAAAAGTCGTAACTTATAACTGCGAATACGTGCAGAGAGCCAGAATTTGGATCCAAAATATGGCTCAGGCCTCGAAATTGGGATATTTGGGATATTTCGAAAACTGCAGGGGAGTTTGTGCAAAATGTAACTCACTGCCGCTTTCAGGACTTGGCATATGTTGGGTATAAAAATTCATAATATTAAACTGCGAATACGTGCAACGAGCCAGAATTTGGCTCCAAAATATGGGTCAGGCCTCGAAATTGGGATATTTTGGATATTTTGAAAACTGCAAGGAGGTTTGGGACAAATGTGAGCAAACGCCGCTTTCAGTACTTGCCATATGTTGGGTATAAAAAGTCGTAATTTCAAACTGCGAATACGTGCAGAGAGCCTGAATTTGGCTCCAAAATATGGCTCAGGCCTCGAAATTGGGATGTTTGAGATATTTTGAAAACTGCAGGGGAGTTTGTGCAAAATGTGACTAATTTTGCCGCTTTAAGGCCTTGGCATATGTTGGGAATAAAAAATCGTGATTTAAAACTGCGAATACGTGCAGAGAGCCAGAATTTGGCTCCAAAATATAGCTCAGGCCTCGAAATTGGGATATTTGGGATATTTTGAAAACTGCAGAGGAGTTTGTGCAAAATGTGACTCTCTGCCGCTTTCAGGACTTGGCATAAGTTGGGTATAAAAGGTGATAATTTCAAACTGCGAATATGTGCAGAGAGCCAGAATTTGGCTCCAAAATATGGGTCAGGCCTCGAAATTGGGATATTTTGGATATTTTGAAAACTGCAAGCAGGTTTGGGACAAATGTGACCAAACGCCGCTTTCAGTACTTGGCATATGTTGGGTATAAAAAGTCGTAATTTCAAACTGCGAATACGTGCAGAGAGCCAGAACTTGGCTCCAAAATATGGCTCAGACCTCGAAATTGGGATATTTGGGATATTTTGAAAACTGCAGGGATGTTTGGGACAAATGTGACCAAACACCGCTTTCAGTACTTGGCATATGTTGGGTATAAAAAGTAGTAATTTTTAACTGCGAATACGTGCAGAGAGCCAGAATTTGGCTCCAAAATATGGCTCAGTCCTCGAAATTGAGATAGTTGGGATATTTCGAAAACTGCAGGAGAGTTTGTACAAAATGTGACTCACTGCCGCTTTCAGGACTTGGCATATGTTGGGTATAAAAAGTCGTAATTTCAAACTGCGAATACGTGCAGAGAACCAAAATTTGGCTCCAAAATATGACTCAGGCCTCGAAATTGGAAAGTTTGGGATATTTTGAAAACTGCAGGGGAGTTTGGGACAAATATGACCAAACGCCGCTTTCAGTACTTGACATATGTTGGGTATAAAAAGACGTCATTTCGACCTGCGAATATGTGCAGAGAGCCAGAATTTGGCTCCAAAATATGGCTCAGGCCTCGAAATTGGGATATTTTGAAAACTGCAGGGATGTTGGAGACAAATGTGACCAAACGCCGCTTTCAGTAGTTGGCATATGTTGGGTATAATAAGTTGTAATTTCAAACTGCGAATACGTGCAGAGAGCCAGAATTTGGTTCCAAAATATGGCTCAGGCCTCGATATTGGGATGTTTTGATATTTTGAAAATTGCAGGGGGGATTGGGACAAATCTGACTAAACGCCGCTTTCAGTACTTGGCATATGTTGGGTATAAAAAGACGTAATTTCGAACTGCGAATACGTGCAGAGAGCCAGAATTTGGCTCCAAAATATGTCTCAGACCTCGAAATTGGGATATTTGGGATATTTTGAAAACTGCAGGGGAGATTGTGCAAAATGTGACTCGCTGCCGCTTTCAGGACTTGGCATATGTTGGGTATAAAAAGTCGTAATATTAAACTGCGAATACATGCATAAAGCAAGAATTTGGCTCCAAAATATGGCTCAGGCCTAGAAATTGGGATATTTTGAAAACTGGAGGGAGGTTTGGGACAAATGTGACCAAACACCGCTTTCAGTACTTGGCATATGTTGGGTATAAAAAGTCGTAACTTATAACTGCGAATACGTGCAGAGAGCCAGAATTTGGATCCAAAATATGGCTCAGGCCTCGAAATTGGGATATTTGGGATATTTCGAAAACTGCAGGGGAGTTTGTGCAAAATGTAACTCACTGCCGCTTTCAGGACTTGGCATATGTTGGGTATAAAAATTCATAATATTAAACTGCGAATACGTGCAACGAGCCAGAATTTGGCTCCAAAATATGGGTCAGGCCTCGAAATTGGGATATTTTGGATATTTTGAAAACTGCAAGGAGGTTTGGGACAAATGTGAGCAAACGCCGCTTTCAGTACTTGCCATATGTTGGGTATAAAAAGTCGTAATTTCAAACTGCGAATACGTGCAGAGAGCCTGAATTTGGCTCCAAAATATGGCTCAGGCCTCGAAATTGGGATGTTTGAGATATTTTGAAAACTGCAGGGGAGTTTGTGCAAAATGTGACTAATTTTGCCGCTTTAAGGCCTTGGCATATGTTGGGAATAAAAAATCGTGATTTAAAACTGCGAATACGTGCAGAGAGCCAGAATTTGGCTCCAAAATATAGCTCAGGCCTCGAAATTGGGATATTTGGGATATTTTGAAAACTGCAGAGGAGTTTGTGCAAAATGTGACTCTCTGCCGCTTTCAGGACTTGGCATAAGTTGGGTATAAAAGGTGATAATTTCAAACTGCGAATATGTGCAGAGAGCCAGAATTTGGCTCCAAAATATGGGTCAGGCCTCGAAATTGGGATATTTTGGATATTTTGAAAACTGCAAGCAGGTTTGGGACAAATGTGACCAAACGCCGCTTTCAGTACTTGGCATATGTTGGGTATAAAAAGTCGTAATTTCAAACTGCGAATACGTGCAGAGAGCCTGAATTTGGCTCCAAAATATGGCTCAGGCCTCGAAATTGGGATATTTGGGATATTTTGAAAATTGCAGGGAGGTTTGGGACAAATGTGACCAAACGCCGCTTTCAGTTCTTCGCATATGTTGGTTATAAAAAGTCGTAATTTCAAACTGCGAATACGTGCAGAGAGCTAGAATTTGGCTCCAAAATATGGCTCAGGCCTCGAAATTGGGATATTTGGGATATTTCGAAAACTGCAAGGGAGTTTGTGCAAAATGTGACTCACTTCCGCTTTCAGGACTTTGCATATATAAAAAAGTCTATAAAAAAAGGTATAAAAGTCTATAAAAAAAAGGTATAAAAAGTATAAAAAGTATAAAAAGGTATATACGTGCAGAGAGCCAGAATTTGGCTCCAAAATATGGCTCAGGCCTCGATATTGGGATGTTTGGGATATTTTGAAAACTGCAGTTAGATTTGGGACAAATGTGACCAAACGTCACTTTCAGTACTTGGCATATGTTGGGTATAAAAAGTCGTAATATCAAACTGCGAATACGAGCAGAGAGCCAGAATTTGGCTCCAAAATATGGCTCAGGCCTCGATATTGGAATGTTTGGGATATTTTGAAAACGGCAGTTAGATTTGGGACAAATGTGACCAAACGTCGCTTTCAGTACTTGGCATATGTTGGGTATAAAAAGTCGTAATATCAAACTACGAATACGTGCATAGAGCCAGAATTTCGCTCCAAAATATGGCTCAGGCCACGAAAATGGAATGTTTGGGATATTTTGAAAACTGGAGGAAGGTTTCGGACAAATGTGACCAAACGCCCTTTCAGTTCTTGGCATATGTTGGGTATAAAAAGTCGTATTTCAAACTGCGAATACGTGCAGAGAGCCAGAATTTGGCTCCAAAATATGGTTCAGGCCTCGAAATTGGGATATTTGGGATATTTCGAAAACTGCAGAGGAGTTTGTGCAAAATGTGACTCACTGCCGCTTTCAGGACTTGGCATATGTTGGGTATAAAAATTCGTAATATCAAACTGCGAATACGTGCATATAGAGCCAGAATTTGGCTCCAAAATATGACTCAGGCCTCCAAATTGGGATGTTTGGGAAATTTCGAAAACTGCAGGGGAGTTTGTGCAAAATGTGACTGCCGCTTTCAGGACTTGGCATATGATGGGTATAAAAATTCGTAATATCAAACTGCGAATACGTGCATAGAGCCAGAATTTGGCTCCATAATATGACTCAGGCTTAGAAATTGGGATGTTTGGGATATTTTGAAAACTGGAGGGAGGTTTGGGACAAATGTGACCAAACGCCGCTTTCAGTACTTGGCTGGGTTGGGAATAAAAAGTCGTAACTTAAAACTGCGAATACGTGCTGAGAGCCAGAATTTGGCTCCAAAAGATGGCTCAGGCCTCGAAATTGGGATGTTTGGGATATTTTGAAAACTGCAGGGGAGTTTGTGCAAAATGTGATTAATTGCCGCTTTCAGGACTTGGCATATGTTGGAAATAAAAGGTGGTAATTTCAAACCGCGAATACGTGCAGAGAGCCAGATTTTGGCTCCAAAATATGGCTCAGGCCTCGAAATTGTGATGTTTGGGATATTTTGAAAACTGCAAGGGACTTCGGGACAAATATGACCAAACGCCGCTTTCAGTACTTGGCATATGTTGGGTATAAAAAGTCGTAATTTCAAACTGCGAATACGTGCAGAGAGCCAGAATTTGGCTCCAAAATATAGCTCAGGCCTCGAAATTTGGACGTTTGGGATATTTTGAAAACTAGAGGGAGGTTTGGGATAAATGTGACCAAACGCCGTTTTCAGTCGTTCGCATATGTTGGGTATAAAAAAGTCGTAGTTTCAAACTGCTAATACATGCAAAGAGCCAGAATTTGGGTCCAAAATATGGCTCAGGCCTTGAAATTGGGATATTTGGGATATTTTGAAAACTGCTTGGAGGTTTGGGACAAATGTGACCAAACGCCGCTTTCAGTACTTGTCATATGTTGGGTATAAAAAGATGTAATTTCAAACTGCGAATACGTGCAGAGAGCCAGAATTTGGCTCCAAAATATAGCTCAGGCCTCGAAATTGGGATATTTGCGTTATTTTGAAAACTGAAGGGGAGTTTGGGCAAAATGTGACTCACTGCCGCTTTCAGTACTTGGCATATGTTGGGAAAAAAAAAGTCGCTATTTCAAACTGCGAATACGTGCAGAGAGCCAGAATTTGGCTCCAAAATATGGCTCAGGCCTCGAAATTGGGATATTTGGGATATTTCGAAAACTGCAGGGGAGTTTGTGCAAAATGTGACTCACTGCCGCTTTCAGGACTTTGCGTATGTTGGGTATAAAAATTGGTAATATCAAACTGCGAATACGTGCATAGAGCCAGAATTTGGCTCCAAATTATGGCTCAGGTTTCGAAATTGGGAAGTTTGGGATATTTTGAAAACTGCAGGGGAGTTTAGGACAAATATGACCAAACGCCGCTCTCAGTACTTGACATA
Source organism: Procambarus clarkii (assembly GCF_040958095.1). Lineage (NCBI taxonomy): Eukaryota > Metazoa > Arthropoda > Malacostraca > Decapoda > Cambaridae > Procambarus > Procambarus clarkii. The sequence continues at coordinate 123,762 of NC_091225.1, forward strand.
TGTTGGGTATAAAAAAGTCGCAATTTCAAACTGCGAAAACGTACAGAGAGCCAGAATTTGGCTCCAAAATATGGCTTAGGCCTCGAAATTGGGATGTTTGGGATATTTTGAGAACTGCAGGGAACATTGGGACATATATGACCAAACGCCGCTTTCAGTACTTGGCATATGTTGGGTATAAAAAGTCGTAATATCAAACTGCGAATACGTGCAGAGAGCCAGAATTTGGCTCCAAAATATGGCTCAGGACTCGAGATTGGGATGTGTGGGATATTTTGAAAACTGGAGGGAGGTTTGGGTCACATGTGACCAAACGCCATTTTCAGCACTTGGCATATATTGGGAATAAAAAATTCGCAATTTCAAACTGCGAATAAGTGCAGAGAGCAAGAATTTGGCTCTAAAATATGGCTCAGGCCTCGAAATTTGGATATTTGAGATATTTTGAAAACTGGAGGGGAGTTTGTGCAAAATGTGACTCACTGCTGCTTTTAGTACTTGGCATATGTTGGGTATAAAATTCGAAATACCAAACTGCGAACACGTGCAGAGAGCCAGAATTTGGCTCCAAAATATGGGGTAGGCCTCGATATTGGGATGTTTGGGATATTTTGAAAACTGCAGGAAGGCTTGGGACAAATGTGATCAAACGCCGCTTTCAGTACTCCACATATGTTGGGTATAAAAAAGTCGTAATATCAAACTGCGAATACGTGCAGAGAGCCTGAATTTGGCTCTAAAATATGGCTCAGACCTCGAAATTGGGATGTTTGGGATATTTTGAAAACTGAAGGGGAGTTTGTGCAAAATGTGACTCACTGCTGCGTCCAGTACTTGGCATATGTTGGGTATAAAAAGTCGTAATATCAAACAGCGAATACCTGCAGAGGGCCAGAATTTGGCTCCAAAATATGGCTCAGGCCTCGAAATTGGGATATTGGCGTTATTACTTGAGGGGAGTTTGGGCAAAATGTGACTCACTGCCGCTTTCAGTACTTGGCATATGTTGGGTATAAAAAAGTCGCAATTTCAAACTGCTAATACGTGCAGAGATCCAGAATTTGGCTCGAAAATATGGCTCAGGCCTCGAAATTGGGATATTTGGGATATTTTGAAAACTGCGGGGAGGTTTGGGACAAATGTGACCAAAAGCCGCTTTCAGTACTTGGCATATGTTGGGTGTAAAAAGATGTAATTTCTAACTGCGAATATGTGCAGAGAGCCAGAATTTGGCTCCAAAATATGGCTCAGGCCTCGAAATTGTGATATTTGGGATATTTCGAAAACTGCAGGAGAGTTTGTACAAAATGTGACTCACTGCCGCTTTCAGGACTTGGCATATGTTGGGTATAAAAATCGTAATATCAAACTGCGAATACGTGCATAGAGCCAGAATTTGGCTCCAAATTATGGCTCAGGCCTCGAAATTGGGATGTCTGGGATATTTTGAAACTGCAGGGTGGTTTGAGACAAATGTGACTAAACGCGGCTTTCAGTACTTGGCATATGTTGGTATAAAAAATTCTCAATTTCAAACTGCGAATACGTGCAGAGAGCCACAATTTGGCTCCATAATATGGCTCAGGCCTTGAAATTGGGATATTTGGGATATTTTGAAAACTGCAGGGGAGATTGTGCAAAATGTGACTCACTGCCGCTTTCAGGACTTGGCATATGTTGGGTATAAAAAGTCGTAACTTATAACTGCGAATACGTGCAGAGAGCCAGAATTTGGATCCAAAATATGGCTCAGGCCTCGAAATTGGGATATTTGGGATATTTCGAAAACTGCAGGGGAGTTTGTGCAAAATGTAACTCACTGCCGCTTTCAGTACTTGGCATATGTTGGGTATAAAAATTCATAATATTAAACTGCGAATACGTGCAACGAGCCAGAATTTGGCTCCAAAATATGGGTCAGGCCTTGAAATTGGGATATTTTGGATATTTTGAAAACTGCAAGGAGGTTTGGGACAAATGTGACCAAACGCCGCTTTCAGTACTTGGCATATGTTGGGTATAAAAAGACGTAATTTTTAACTGCGAATACGTGCAGATAGCCAGAATTTGGCTCCAAAATATGGCTCAGGCCTCGAAATTGGGATATTTGGGATAATTTGAAAACTGGAAGGGAGTTTGTGCAAAATGTGACTCACTGCCGCTTTTAGTACTTGACATATGTTGGGTATAAAATTCGTAATATCAAACTGCGAATACGTGAAGAGAGCCAGAATTTGGCTCCAAAATATGGCTCAGGCCTCGATATTTGGATGTTTGGGATATTTTGAAAACTGCAGGAAGGTTTGGGACAAATGTGACCAAACGCCGCTTTCAGTACTTCGCATATGTTGGGTATAAAAAAGTCGTAATTTCAAACTGCGAATACGTGCAGTGAGCCAGAATTTGGGTCCAAAATATGGCTCAGGCCTCGAAATTGGGATGTTTGGGATATTTCGAAAACTACAGGGGAGTTTGTTCAAAATGTGACTCACTGCCGCTTTCTGGACTTGGCATATGTTGGGTATAAAAATTCATAATATCAAACTGCGAATACGTGAAGAGAGCCAGAATTTGGCACCAAAATATGGCTCAGGCCTCGAAATTGGGATATTTGGAATATTTCGAAAACTGCAGGGGAGTTTGTGCAAAATGTGACTCACTGCTGCTTTCAGGACTTGTTATATGTTGGGTATAAAAAGTCGAAATATCAAACTGCGAATACGTTCATAGAGCTTGAATTTGGCTCCAAAATATATCTTTGGCCTTGATATTGGGATGTTTTGATATTTTGAAAACTGCAGGGGGGATTGGGACAAATCTGACTAAACGCCGCTTTCAGTACTTGGCATATGTTGGGTATAAAAAGACGTAATTTCGAACTGCGAATACGTGCAGAGAGCCAGAATTTGGCTCCAAAATATGGCTCAGGCCTCGAAATTGGGATGTTTGGGATATTTCGAAAACTACAGGGGAGTTTGTTCAAAATGTGACTCACTGCCGCTTTCTGGACTTGGCATATGTTGGGTATAAAAAGTCGTATTATCAAACTGCGAATACGTGCAGAGAGCCAGAATTTGGCTCCAAAATATGGCTCAGACCTCGAAATTGGGTTATTTGGGATATTTTGAAAACTGCAGGGAGGTTTGAGACAAATATGACCAAACGCTGCATTCAGTTCTTGGCATATGTTGGGTATAAAAAAGTCGCAATTTCAAACTGCGAATACGTGCAGAGAGCCAGAATTTGGCTCGAAAATATGGCTCAGGCCTCGAAATTGGGATATTTGGGATATTTTGAAAACTGCGGGGAGGTTTGGGACAAATGTGACCAAAAGCCGCTTTCAGTATTTGGCATATATTGGGTATAAAAAGATGTAATTTCTAACTGCGAATACGTGCAGAGAGCCAGAACTTGGCTCCAAAATATGGCTCAGGCCTCGAAATTGGGATATTTGCGTTATTTTGAAAACTGGAGGGGAGTTTGGGCAAAATGTGAATCACTGCCGCTTGCAGTCCTTCGCATATGTTGGGTATAAAAAAGTCGTAATTTCAAACAGCGAATACGTGCAGAGAACCAGAATTTGGCTCCAAAATATTGCTCAGGCCTCGAAATTGGGATGTTTAGGATATTTTGAAAACTGCAGGGGAGTTTGTGCAAAATGTGACTCACTGCCGCTTTCAGTACTTGGAATATGTTGGGTATAAAAAAGTCGCACTTTCAAACTGCGAATACGTGCAGAGATCCAGAATTTGGCTCCAAAATATGGCTCAGGCCTCGAAATAGAGATATTTCGGATATTTCGAAAACTGCTGGGGAGTTTGTGCAAAATGTGACTCACTGCCGCTTTCAGGACTTGTCATATGTTGGGTATAAAAATTCATAATATCAAACTGCGAATACGTGCATAGAGCCAGAATTTGGCTCCAAATTATGGCTCAGGCCTCGAAATTGGGAAGTTTGGGATATTTTGAAAACTGCAGGTAGGTTTGGGACAAATGTGACCAAACGCTGATTTCAGTACTTGGCATATGTTGGGTATAAAAAGTCGTAATATCAAACTGCGAATGCGTGCAGAGAGCTAGAATTTGGCTCCAAAATATGGCTCAGGCCTCGAAATTGAGATATTTGGGATATTTTGAAAGCTGCAGGGAGGTTTGGGACAAATGTGACCAAACGCCGCTTTCAGTACTGGGCATATGTTGGGTTATAAAATTAGTCGCAATTTCAAACTGCGAATACGTGTAGAGAGCCAGAATTTGGCACCAAAATATGACTCAGGCCTCGAAATTGGGATATTTGGAATATTTCGAAAACTGCAGGGGAGTTTGTGCAAAATGTGACTCACTGCTGCTTTCAGGACTTGTCATATGTTGGGTATAAAAAGTCGAAATATCAAACTGCGAATACGTGCAGAGAGCCAGAATTTGGCACCAAAATATGGCTCAGGCCTCGAAATTGGGATATTTGGAATATTTCGAAAACTGCAGGGGAGTTTGTGCAAAATGTGACTCACTGCTGCTTTCAGGACTTGTCATATGTTGGGTATAAAAAGTCGAAATATCAAACTGCGAATACGTTCATAGAGCTTGAATTTGGCTCCAAAATATATCTTTGGCCTCGATATTGGGATGTTTTGATATTTTGAAAACTGCAGGGGGGATTGGGACAAATCTGACTAAACGCCGCTTTCAGTACTTGGCATATGTTGGGTATAAAAAGACGTAATTTCGAACTGCGAATACGTGCAGAGAGCCAGAATTTGGCTCCAAAATATGGCTCAGGCCTCGAAATTGGGATGTTTGGGATATTTCGAAAACTACAGGGGAGTTTGTTCAAAATGAGACTCACTGCCGCTTTCTGGACTTGGCATATGTTGGGTATAAAAAGTCGTATTATCAAACTGCGAATACGTGCAGAGAGCCAGAATTTGGCTCCAAAATATGGCTCAGACCTCGAAATTGGGTTATTTGGGATATTTTGAAAACTGCAGGGAGGTTTGAGACAAATATGACCAAACGCTGCATTCAGTTCTTGGCATATGTTGGGTATAAAAAAGTCGCAATTTCAAACTGCGAATACGTGCAGAGAGCCAGAATTTGGCTCGAAAATATGGCTCAGGCCTCGAAATTGGGATATTTGGGATATTTTGAAAACTGCGGGGAGGTTTGGGACAAATGTGACCAAAAGCCGCTTTCAGTATTTGGCATATATTGGGTATAAAAAGATGTAATTTCTAACTGCGAATACGTGCAGAGAGCCAGAACTTGGCTCCAAAATATGGCTCAGGCCTCGAAATTGGGATATTTGCGTTATTTTGAAAACTGGAGGGGAGTTTGGGCAAAATGTGAATCACTGCCGCTTGCAGTCCTTCGCATATGTTGGGTATAAAAAAGTCGTAATTTCAAACTGCGAATACGTGCAGAGAGCCAGAATTTGGCTCCAAAATATTGCTCAGGCCTCGAAATTGGGATGTTTAGGATATTTTGAAAACTGCAGGGGAGTTTGTGCAAAATGTGACTCACTGCCGCTTTCAGTACTTGGAATATGTTGGGTATAAAAAAGTCGCACTTTCAAACTGCGAATACGTGCAGAGATCCAGAATTTGGCTCCAAAATATGGCTCAGGCCTCGAAATAGAGATATTTCGGATATTTCGAAAACTGCAGGGGAGTTTGTGCAAAATGTGACTCACTGCCGCTTTCAGGACTTGTCATATGTTGGGTATAAAAATTCATAATATCAAACTGCGAATACGTGCATAGAGCCAGAATTTGGCTCCAAATTATGGCTCAGGCCTCGAAATTGGGAAGTTTGAGATATTTTGAAAACTGCAGGTAGGTTTGGGACAAATGTGACCAAACGCTGATTTCAGTACTTGGCATATGTTGGGTATAAAAAGTCGTAATATCAAACTGCGAATGCGTGCAGAGAGCTAGAATTTGGCTCCAAAATATGGCTCAGGCCTCGAAATTGAGATATTTGGGATATTTTGAAAGCTGCAGGGAGGTTTGGGACAAATGTGACCAAACGCCGCTTTCAGTACTGGGCATATGTTGGGTTATAAAATTAGTCGCAATTTCAAACTGCGAATACGTGTAGAGAGCCAGAATTTGGCACCAAAATATGGCTCAGGCCTCGAAATTGGGATATTTGGAATATTTCGAAAACTGCAGGGGAGTTTGTGCAAAATGTGACTCACTGCTGCTTTCAGGACTTGTCATATGTTGGGTATAAAAAGTCGAAATATCAAACTGCGAATACGTTCATAGAGCTTGAATTTGGCTCCAAAATATATCTTAGGCCTCGATATTGGGATGTTTTGATATTTTGAAAACTGCAGGGGGGATTGGGACAAATCTGACTAAACGCCGCTTTCAGTACTTGGCATATGTTGGGTATAAAAAGACGTAATTTAAAACTGCGAATACGTGCAGAGAGCCAGAATTTGGCTCCAAAATATGGCTCACACCTCGAAATTGGGATATTTGGGATATTTTGAAAGCTGCAGGGATGTTTGGGACAAATGTGACCAAACACCGCTTTCAGTACTTGGCATATGTTGGGTATAAAAAGTAGTAATTTCTAACTGCGAATACGTGCAGAGAGCCAGAATTTGGCTCCAAAATATGGCTCAGTCCTCGAAATTGAGATAGTTGGGATATTTCGAAAAGTGCAGGAGAGTTTGTACAAAATGTGACTCACTGCCGCTTTCAGGACTTGGCATATGTTGGGTATAAAAAGTCGTAATTTCAAACTGCGAATACGTGCAGAGAACCAGAATTTGGCTCCAAAATATGACTCAGGCCTCGAAATTGGAAAGTTTGGGATATTTTGAAAACTGCAGGGGAGTTTGGGACAAATATGACCAAACGCCGCTTTCAGTACTTGACATATGTTGGGTATAAAAAGACGTCATTTCGACCTGCGAATACGTGCAGAGAGCCAGAATTTGGCTCCAAAATATGGCTCAGGCCTCGAAATTGGGATATTTGGGATATTTTGAAAACTGCAGGGATGTTTGGGACAAATGTGACCAAACGCCGCTTTTAGTACTTGGCATATGTTGGGTGTAAAAAGATGAAATTTCTAACTGCGAATACGTGCAGAGAGCCAGAATTTGGCTCCAAAATATGGCTCAGGCCTCGAAATTGGGATATTTGGGATATTTTGAAAACTGCAGGGAGGTTTGGGACAAATGTGACCAAACGCCGCTATCAGTAGTTGGCATATGTTGGGTATAATAAGTTGTAATTTTAAACTGCAAATACGTGCAAAGAGCCAGAATTTGGCTCCAAAATATGGCTTAGACCTCGAAATTGGGATATTTTGGATATTTTGGAAACTGCAGGGATGTTTGGAACAAATGTGACCAAATGCCGCTTTCAGTACTTGGCATATGTTGGGTGTAAAAAGATGTAATTTCTAACTGCGAATACGTGCAGAGAGCCAGAATTTGGCTCCAAAATATGGCTCAGGCCTCGAAATTGTGATATTTGTGATATTTCGAAAACTGCAGGAGAGTTTGTACAAAATGTGACTCACTGCCGCTTTCAGGACTTGGCATATGTTGGGTATAAAAAGTCGTAATATCAAACTGCGAATACTTGCATAGAGCCAGAATTTGGCTCCAAATTATGGCTCAGGCCTCGAAATTGGGATGTTTGGGATATTTTGAAAACTGCAGGGTGGTTTGAGACAAATGTGACTAAACGCGGCTTTCAGTACTTGGCATATGTTGGTATAAAAAAAGTCGTAATTTCAAACTGCGAATACGTGCAGAGAGCCACAATTTGGCTTCATAATATGGCTCAGGCCTCGAAATTGGAATATTTGGGATATTTTGAAAACTGCAGGGGAGATTGTGCAAAATGTGACTCACTGCCGCTTTCAGGACTTGGCATATGTTGGGTATAAAAAGTCGAAATATTAAACTGGGAATACATGCATAAAGCAAGAATTTGGCTCCAAAATATGGCTCAGGCCTAGAAATTGGGATTTTTGGGATATTTTGATAACTGGAGGGAGGTTTAGGACAAATGTGACCAAACACCGCTTTCAGTACTTGGCATATGTTGGGTATAAAAAGTCGTAACTTATAACTGCGAATACGTGCAGAGAGCCAGAATTTGGATCCAAAATATGGCTCAGGCCTCGAAATTGGGATATTTGTGATATTTCGAAAACTGCAGGGGAGTTTGTGCAAAATGTAACTCACTGCCGCTTTCAGTACTTGGCATATGTTGGGAATAAAAATTCATAATATTAAACTGCGAATACGTGCAACGAGCCAGAATTTGGCTCCAAAATATGGGTCAGGCCTCGAAATTGGGATATTTTGGATATTTTGAAAACTGCAAGGAGGTTTGGGACAAATGTGACCAAACGCCGCTTTCAGTACTTGGCATATGTTGGGTATAAAAAGACGTAATTTCTAACTGCGAATACGTGCAGATAGCCAGAATTTGGCTCCAAAATATGGCTCAGGCCTCGAAATTGGGATATTTGGGATAATTTGAAAACTGGAAGGGAGTTTGTGCAAAATGTGACTCACTGCCGCTTTCAGCACTTGACATATGTTGGGTATAAAATTCGTAATATCAAACTGCGAATACGTGAAGAGAGCCAGAATTTGGCTCCAAAATATGGCTCAGGCCTCGATATTGGGATGTTTGGGATATTTTGAAAACTGCAGGAAGGTTTGGGACAAATGTGACCAAACGCCGCTTTCAGTACTTCGCATATGTTGGGTATAAAAAAGTCGTAATTTCACATTGCGAATACGTGCAGAGAGCCAGAATTTGGGTCCAAAATATGGCTCAGGCCTCGAAATTGGGATGTTTGGGATATTTCGAAAACTACAGGGGAGTTTGTTCAAAATGTGACTCACTGCCGCTTTCTGGACTTGGCATATGTTGGGTATAAAAATTCGTAATATCAAACTGCGAATACGTGCAGAGAGCCAGAATTTGGCTCCAAAATATGGCTCAGACCTCGAAATTGGGTTATTTGGGATATTTTGAAAACTGCAGGAAGGTTTGAGACAAATATGACCAAACGCTGCATTTAGTTCTTGGCATATGTTGGGTATAAAAAAGTCGCAATTTCAAACTGCGAATACGTGCAGAGAGCCAGAATTTGGCACCAAAATATGGCTCAGGCCTCGAAATTGGGATATTTGGAATATTTCGAAAACTGCGGGGAGGTTTGGGACAAATGTGACCAAAAGCCGCTTTCAGTACTTGGCATATGTTGGGTATAAAAAGATGTAATTTCTAACTGCGAATACGTGCAGAGAGCTAGAACTTGGCTCCAAAATATGGCTCAGGCCTCGAAATTGGGATATTTGCGTTATTTTGAAAACTGGAGGGGAGTTTGGGCAAAATGGGAATCACTGCCGCTTGCAGTCCTTCGCATATGTTGGGTATAAAAAAGCCGTAATTTCAAACTGCGAATACGTGCAGAGAGCCAGAATTTGGCTCCAAAATATTGCTCAGGCCTCGAAATTGGGATGTTTAGGATATTTTGAAAACTGCAGGGGAGTTTGTGCAAAATGTGACTCACTGCCGCTTTCAGGACTTGTCATATGTTGGGTATAAAAATTCATAATATCAAACTGCGAATACGTGCATAGAGCCAGAATTTGGCTCCAAATTATGGCTCAGGCCTCGAAATTGGGAAGTTTGGGATATTTTGAAAACTGCAGGTAGGTTTGGGACAAATGTGACCAAACGCCGGTTTCAGTACTGGGCATATGTTGGGTATAAAATAAGTCGCAATTTCAAACTGCGAATACGTGCAGAGAGCCAGAATTTGGCACCAAAATATGGCTCAGGCCTCGAAATTGGGATATTTGGAATATTTCGAAAACTGCAGGGGAGTTTGTGCAAAATGTGACTCACTGCTGCTTTCAGGACTTGTCATATCTTGGGTATAAAAAGTCGAAATATCAAACTGCGAATACGTTCATAGAGCCTGAATTTGGCTCCAAAATATATCTCAGGCCTCGAAATTGGGATATTTGGGATATTTTGAAAACTGCAGGGAGGTTTGGGACAAATGTGACCAAACGCCGCTTTCAGTAGTTGGCATATGTTGGGTATAATAAGTTGTAATTTCAAACTGCGAATACGTGCAGAGAGCAAGAATTTGGTTCCAAAATATGGCTCAGGCCTCGATATTGGGACGTTTTGATATTTTGAAAACTGCAGGGGGGATTGGGACAAATCTGACTAAACGCCGCTTTCAGTACTTGGCATATGTTGGGTATAAAAAGACGTAATTTCGAACTGCGAATACGTGCAGAGAGCCAGAATTTGGCTCCAAAATATGTCTCAGACCTCGAAATTGGGATATTTGGGATATTTTGAAAACTGCAGGGGAGATTGTGCAAAATGTGACTCACTGCCGCTTTCAGGACTTGGCATATGTTGGGTATAAAAAAGTCGTAATATTAAACTGCGAATACTTGCATAAAGCAAGAATTTGGCTCCAAAATATGGCTCAGGCCTAGAAATTGGGATGTTTGGGATATTTTGAAAACTGGAGGGAGGTTTGGGACAAATGTGACCAAACACCGCTTTCAGTACTTGGCATATGTTGGGTATAAAAAGTCGTAACTTATAACTGCGAATACGTGCAGAGAGCCAGAATTTGGATCCAAAATATGGCTCAGGCCTCGAAATTGGGATATTTGGGATATTTCAAAAACTGCAGGGGAGTTTGTGCAAAATGTAACTCACTGCCGCTTTCAGGACTTGGCATATGTTGGGTATAAAAATTCATAATATTAAACTGCGAATACGTTCAACGAGCCAGAATTTGGCTCCAAAATATGGGTCAGGCCTCGAAATTGGGATATTTTGGATATTTTGAAAACTGCAAGGAGGTTTGGGACAAATGTGACCAAACGCCGCTTTCAGTACTTGGCATATGTTGGGTATAAAAAGTCGTAATTTTAAACTGCGAATACGTGCAGAGAGCCTGAATTTGGCTCCAAAATATGGCTCAGGCCTCGAAATTGGGATGTTTGAGATATTTTGAAAACTGCAGGGGAGTTTGTGCAAAATGTGACTAATTTTGCCGCTTTAAGGACTTGGCATATGATGGGAATAAAAAATCGTGATTTAAAACTGCGAATACGTGCAGAGAGCCAGAATTTGGCTCCAAAATATAGCTCAGGCCTCGAAATTGGGATATTTGGGATATTTTGAAAACTGCAGAGGCGTTTGTGCAAAATGTGACTCTCTGCCGCTTTCAGGACTTGGCATAAGTTGGGTATAAAAGGTGATAATTTCAAACTGCGAATATGTGCAGAGAGCCAGATTTTGGCTTCAAAATATGGCTCAGGCCTCGAAATTGGGATGTTTGGGATATTTTGAAAACTGCAGGGGACTTTGGGACAAATATGACCAAACGCCGCTTTCAGTACTTGGCATATGTTGGGTATAAAAAGTCGTAATTTCAAATTGCGAATACGTGCAGAGAGCCTGAATTTGGCTCCAAAATATGGCTCAGGCCTCGAAATTGGGATATTTAGGATATTTTGAAAATTGCAGGGAGGTTTGGGACAAATGTGACCAAACGCCGCTTTCAGTTCTTCGCATATGTTGGGTATAAAAAGTCGTAATTTCAAACTGTGAATACGTGCAGAGAGCTAGAATTTGGCTCCAAAATATGGCTCAGGCCTCGAAATTGGGATATTTGGGATATTTCGAAAACTGCAAGGGAGTTTGTGCAAAATGTGACTCACTTCCGCTTTCAGGACTTTGCATATATAAAAAAAGTCTATAAAAAAGGTATAAAAGTCTATAAAAAAAGGTATAAAAAGTATAAAAAGGTATATACGTGCAGAGAGCCAGAATTTGGCTCCAAAATATGGCTCAGGCCTCGATATTGGGATGTTTGGGATATTTTGAAAACTGCAGTTAGATTTGGGACAAATGTGACCAAACGTCACTTTCAGTACTTGGCATATGTTGGGTATAATAAGTTGTAATTTCAAACTGTGAATACCTGCATAGAGCCAGAATTTCGCTCCAAAATATGGCTCAGGCCTCGAAAATGGAATGTTTAGGATATTTTGAAAACTGGAGGGAGGTTTGGGACAAATGTGACCAAACGCCCTTTCAGTACTTGGCATATGTTGGGCATAAAAAGTCGTAATATCAAACTGCGAATACGAGCAGAGAGCCAGAATTTGGCTCCAAAATATGGCTCAGGCCTCGATATTGGAATGTTTGGGATATTTTGAAAACGGCAGTTAGATTTGGGACAAATGTGACCAAACGTCGCTTTCAGTACTTGGCATATGTTGGGTATAAAAAGTCGTAATATCAAACTACGAATACGTGCATAGAGCCAGAACTTGGCTCCATAATATGACTCAGGCTTAGAAATTGGGATGTTTGGGATATTTCGAAAACTGGAGGGAGGTTTGGGACAAATGTGACCAAACGCCGCTTTCAGTACTTGGCTGGGTTGGGTATAAAAAGTCGTAACTTAAACTGCGAATACGTGCAGAGAGCCAGAATTTGGCTCCAAAATATGGCTCAGGCCTCGAAATTGGGATGTTTGGGATATTTTGAAAACTGCAGGGGAGATTGTGCAAAATGTGATTAATTGCCGCTTTCAGGACTTGGCATATGTTGGGAATAAAAGGTAGTAATTTCAAACCGCGAATACGTGCAGAGAGCCAGATTTTGGCTCCAAAATATGGCTCAGGCCTCGAAATTGTGATGTTTGGGATATTTTGAAAACTGCAGGGGACTTCGGGACAAATATGACCAAACGCCGCTTTCAGTACTTGGCATATGTTGGGTATAAAAAGTCGTAATTTCAAACTGCGAATACGTGCAGAGAGCCAGAATTTGGCTCCAAAATATAGCTCAGGCCTCGAAATTTGGACGTTTGGGATATTTTGAAAACTGGAGGGAGGTTTGGGATAAATGTGACCAAACGCCGTTTTCAGTCGTTCGCATATGTTGGGTATAAAAAAGTCGTAGTTTCAAACTGCTAATACATGCAAAGAGCCAGAATTTGGGTCCAAAATATGGCTCAGCCCTCGAAATTGGGATATTTGGGATATTTTGAAAACTGCGGGGAGGTTTGGGACAAATGTGACCAAACGCCGCTTTCAGTACTTGTCATATGTTGGGTATAAAAAGATGTAATTTCAAACTGCGAATACGTGCAGAGCCAGAATTTGGCTCCAAAATATAGCTCAGGCCTCGAAATTGGGATATTTGCGTTATTTTGAAAACTGAAGGGGAGTTTGGGCAAAATGTGACTCACTCCCGCTTTCAGTACATGGCATATGTTGGGAATAAAAAAGTCGCTATTTCAAACTGCGAATACGTGCAGAGAGCCAGAATTTGGCTCCAAAATATAGCTCAGGCCTCTAAATTATGATATTTGGGATATTTCGAAAACTGCAGGGGAGTTTGTGCAAAATGTTACTCACTGCCGCTTTTAGGACTTTGCGTATGTTGGGTATAAAAATTGGTAATATCAAACTGCGAATACGTGCATAGAGCCAGAATTTGGCTCCAAATTATGGCTCAGGTTTCGAAATTGGGAAGTTTGGGATATTTTGAAAACTGCAGGGGAGTTTAGGACAAATATGACCAAACGCCTCTTTCAGTACTTGACATATGTTGGGTATAAAAAAGTCGCAATTTCAAACTGCAAATAAGTGCAGAGAGCCAGAATTTGGCTCCAAAATATGGCTCAGGACTCGAGATTGGGATGTTTGGGATATTTTGAAAACTGCAGGAGACTTTGGGACAAATATGACTCACTGCCGCTTTCAGGAATTGGCATATGTTGGGTATAAAAATTCGTAATTTCAAACTGCGAATACGTGCAGAGAGCCAGAATCTGGCTCCAAAATATGGCTCAGGCCACGAAATTGGGATGTGTGGGATATTTTGAAAACTGGAGGGAGGTTTGGGTCACATGTGACCAAACGCCATTTTCAGCACTTGGCATATATTGGGAATAAAAAATTCGCAATTTCAAACTGCGAATACGTGCAGAGAGCAAGAATTTGGCTCTAAAATATGGCTCAGGCCTCGAAATTTGGATATTTGAGATATTTTGAAAACTGGAGGGGAGTTTGTGCAAAATGTGACTCACTGCTGCTTTCAGTACTTGGCATATGTTGGGTATAAAATTCGTAATACCAAACTGCGAACACGTGCAGAGAGCCAGAATTTGGCTCCAAAATATGGGGTAGGCCTCGATATTGGGATGTTTGGGATATTTTGAAAACTGCAGGAAGGTTTGGGACAAATGTGATCAAACGCCGCTTTCAGTACTCCACATATGTTGGGTATAAAAAAGTCGTAATATCAAACTGCGAATACGTGCAGAGAGCCTGAATTTGGCCCTAAAATATGGCTCAGGCCTCGAAATTGGGATGTTTGGGATATTTTGAAAACTGAAGGGGAGTTTGTGCAAAATGTGACTCACTGCTGCGTCCAGTACTTGGCATATGTTGGGAATAAAAAGTCGTAATATCAAACAGCGAATACGTGCAGAGGGCCAGAATTTGGCTCCAAAATATGGCTCAGGCCTCGAAATTGGGATATTTGCGTTCTTACTTGAGGGGAGTTTGGGCAAAATGTGACTCACTGCCGCTTTCAGTACTTGGCATATGTTGGGAATAAAAAGTCGTAATATCAAACTGCGAATACGTGCATAGAGCCAGAATTTGGCTCCAAAATATGGCTTAGACCTCGAAATTGGAATATTTTGGATATTTTGAAAACTGCAGGGATGTTTGGAACAAATGTGACCAAATGCCGCTTTCAGTACTTGGCATATGTTGGGTGTAAAAAGATGTAATTTCTAACTGCGAATACGTGCAGAGAGCCAGAATTTGGCTCCAAAATATGGCTCAGGCCTCGAAATTGTGATATTTGTGATATTTCGAAAACTGCAGGTGAGTTTGTACAAAATGTGACTCACTGCCGCTTTCAGGACTTGGCATATGTTGGGTATAAAAAGTCGTAATATCAAACTGCGAATACGTGCATAGAGCCAGAATTTGGCTCCAAATTATGGCTCAGGCCTCGAAATTGGGATGTTTGGGATATTTTGAAAACTGCAGGGTGGTTTGAGACAAATGTGACTAAACGCGGCTTTCAGTACTTGGCATATGTTGGTATAAAAAATTCGTAATTTCAAACTGCGAATACGTGCAGAGAGCCACAATTTGGCTCCATAATATGGCTCAGGCATCGAAATTGGAATATTTGGGATATTTTGAGAACTGCAGGGGAGATTGTGCAAAATGTGACTCACTGCCGCTTTCAGGACTTGGCATATGTTGGGTATAAAAAGTCGTAATATTAAACTGCGAATACGTGCATAAAGCAAGAATTTGGCTCCAAAATATGGCTCAGGCCTAGAAATTGGGATTTTTGGGATATTTTGAAAACTGGAGGGAGGTTTGGGACAAATGTGACCAAACACCGCTTTCAGTACTTGGCATATGTTGGGTATAAAAAGTCGTAACTTATAACTGCGAATACGTGCAGAGAGCCAGAATTTGGATCCAAAATATGGCTCAGGCCTCGAAATTGGGATATTTGTGATATTTCGAAAACTGCATGGGAGTTTGTGCAAAATGTAACTCACTGCCGCTTTCAGTACTTGGCATATGTTGGGTATAAAAATTCATAATATTAAACTGCGAATACGTGCAACGAGCCAGAATTTGGCTCCAAAATATGGGTCAGGCCTAGAAATTGGGATATTTTGGATATTTTGAAAACTGCAAGGAGGTTTGGGACAAATGTGACCAAACGCCGCTTTCAGTACTTGGCATATGTTGGGTATAAAAAGACGTAATTTCTAACTGCGAATACGTGCAGATAGCCAGAATTTGGCTCCAAAATATGGCTCAGGCCTCGAAATTGGGATATTTGGGATAATTTGAAAACTGAAAGGGAGTTTGTGCAAATGTGACTCACTGCCGCTTTCAGTACTTGACATATGTTGGGTATAAAATTCGTAATATCAAACTGCGAATACGTGAAGAGAGCCAGAATTTGGTTCCAAAATATGGCTCAGGCCTCGATATTGGGATGTTTGGGATATTTGGAAAACTGCAGGAAGGTTTGGGACAAATGTGACCAAACGCCGCTTTCAGTACTTCGCATATGTTGGGTATAAAAAAGTCGTAATTTCAAACTGCGAATACGTGCAGAGAGCCAGAATTTGGGTCCAAAATATGGCTAAGACCTCGAAATTGGGTTATTTGGGATATTTCGAAAACTGCAGGGGAGTTTGTGCAAAATGTGACTCACTGCCGCTTTTAGGACTTGTCATATGTTGGGTATAAAAATTCATAATATCAAACTGCGAATACTTGCATAGAGCCAGAATTTGGCTCCAAATTATGGCTCAGGCCTCGAAATTTTGAAGTTTGGGATATTTTGAAAACTGCAGGTAGGTTTGGGACAAATGTGACCAAACGCTGATTTCAGTACTTGGCATATGTTGGGTATAAAAAGTCGTAATATCAAACTGCGAATGCGTGCAGAGAGCTAGAATTTGGCTCCAAAATATGGCTCAAGCCTCGAAATTGAGATATTTGGGATATTTTGAAAACTGCAGGGAGGTTTGGGACAAATGTGACCAAACGCCGGTTTCAGTACTGGGCATATGTTGGGTATAAAATAAGTCGCAATTTCAAACTGCGAATACGTGCAGAGAGCCAGAATTTGGCACCAAAATATGGCTCAGGCCTCGAAATTGGGATATTTGTAATATTTCGAAAACTGCAGGGGAGTTTGTACAAAATGTGACTCACTGCCGCTTTCAGGACTTGGCATATGTTGGGTATAAAAAGTCGTAATATCAAACTGCGAATACGTGCATAGAGCCAGAATTTGGCTCCAAATTATGGCTCAGGCCTCGAAATTGGGATGTTTGGGATATTTTGAAAACTGCAGGGTGGTTTGAGACAAATGTGACTAAACGCGGCTTTCAGTACTTGGCATATGTTGGTATAAAAAATTCGTAATTTCAAACTGCGAATACGTGCAGAGAGCCACAATTTGGCTCCATAATATGGCTCAGGCATCGAAATTGGAATATTTGGGATATTTTGAGAACTGCAGGGGAGATTGTGCAAAATGTGACTCACTGCCGCTTTCAGGACTTGGCATATGTTGGGTATAAAAAGTCGTAATATTAAACTGCGAATACGTGCATAAAGCAAGAATTTGGCTCCAAAATATGGCTCAGGCCTAGAAATTGGGATTTTTGGGATATTTTGAAAACTGGAGGGAGGTTTGGGACAAATGTGACCAAACACCGCTTTCAGTACTTGGCATATGTTGGGTATAAAAAGTCGTAACTTATAACTGCGAATACGTGCAGAGAGCCAGAATTTGGATCCAAAATATGGCTCAGGCCTCGAAATTGGGATATTTGTGATATTTCGAAAACTGCATGGGAGTTTGTGCAAAATGTAACTCACTGCCGCTTTCAGTACTTGGCATATGTTGGGTATAAAAATTCATAATATTAAACTGCGAATACGTGCAACGAGCCAGAATTTGGCTCCAAAATATGGGTCAGGCCTCGAAATTGGGATATTTTGGATATTTTGAAAACTGCAAGGAGGTTTGGGACAAATGTGACCAAACGCTGCTTTCAGTACTTGGCATATGTTGGGTATAAAAAGACGTAATTTCTAACTGCGAATACGTGCAGATAGCCAGAATTTGGCTCCAAAATATGGCTCAGGCCTCGAAATTGGGATATTTGGGATAATTTGAAAACTGAAAGGGAGTTTGTGCAAATGTGACTCACTGCCGCTTTCAGTACTTGACATATGTTGGGTATAAAATTCGTAATATCAAACTGCGAATACGTGAAGAGAGCCAGAATTTGGCTCCAAAATATGGCTCAGGCCTCGATATTGGGATGTTTGGGATATTTGGAAAACTGCAGGGTGGTTTGAGACAAATGTGACTAAACGCGGCTTTCAGTACTTGGCATATGTTGGTATAAAAAATTCGTAATTTCAAACTGCGAATACGTGCAGAGAGCCACAATTTGGCTCCATAATATGGCTCAGGCATCGAAATTGGAATATTTGGGATATTTTGAGAACTGCAGGGGAGATTGTGCAAAATGTGACTCACTGCCGCTTTCAGGACTTGGCATATGTTGGGTATAAAAAGTCGTAATATTAAACTGCGAATACGTGCATAAAGCAAGAATTTGGCTCCAAAATATGGCTCAGGCCTAGAAATTGGGATTTTTGGGATATTTTGAAAACTGGAGGGAGGTTTGGGACAAATGTGACCAAACACCGCTTTCAGTACTTGGCATATGTTGGGTATAAAAAGTCGTAACTTATAACTGCGAATACGTGCAGAGAGCCAGAATTTGGATCCAAAATATGGCTCAGGCCTCGAAATTGGGATATTTGTGATATTTCGAAAACTGCATGGGAGTTTGTGCAAAATGTAACTCACTGCCGCTTTCAGTACTTGGCATATGTTGGGTATAAAAATTCATAATATTAAACTGCGAATACGTGCAACGAGCCAGAATTTGGCTCCAAAATATGGGTCAGGCCTCGAAATTGGGATATTTTGGATATTTTGAAAACTGCAAGGAGGTTTGGGACAAATGTGACCAAACGCTGCTTTCAGTACTTGGCATATGTTGGGTATAAAAAGACGTAATTTCTAACTGCGAATACGTGCAGATAGCCAGAATTTGGCTCCAAAATATGGCTCAGGCCTCGAAATTGGGATATTTGGGATAATTTGAAAACTGAAAGGGAGTTTGTGCAAATGTGACTCACTGCCGCTTTCAGTACTTGACATATGTTGGGTATAAAATTCGTAATATCAAACTGCGAATACGTGAAGAGAGCCAGAATTTGGCTCCAAAATATGGCTCAGGCCTCGATATTGGGATGTTTGGGATATTTGGAAAACTGCAGGAAGGTTTGGGACAAATGTGACCAAACGCCGCTTTCAGTACTTCGCATATGTTGGGTATAAAAAAGTCGTAATTTCAAACTGCGAATACGTGCAGAGAGCCAGAATTTGGGTCCAAAATATGGCTAAGACCTCGAAATTGGGTTATTTGGGATATTTCGAAAACTGCAGGGGAGTTTGTGCAAAATGTGACTCACTGCCGCTTTTAGGACTTGTCATATGTTGGGTATAAAAATTCATAATATCAAACTGCGAATACGTGCATAGAGCCAGAATTTGGCTCCAAATTATGGCTCAGGCCTCGAAATTTTGAAGTTTGGGATATTTTGAAAACTGCAGGTAGGTTTGGGACAAATGTGACCAAACGCTGATTTCAGTACTTGGCATATGTTGGGTATAAAAAGTCGTAATATCAAACTGCGAATGCGTGCAGAGAGCTAGAATTTGGCTCCAAAATATGGCTCAAGCCTCGAAATTGAGATATTTGGGATATTTTGAAAACTGCAGGGAGGTTTGGGACAAATGTGACCAAACGCCGGTTTCAGTACTGGGCATATGTTGGGTATAAAATAAGTCGCAATTTCAAACTGGGAATACGTGCAGAGAGCCAGAATTTGGCACCAAAATATGGCTCAGGCCTCGAAATTGGGATATTTGTAATATTTCGAAAACTGCAGGGGAGTTTGTGCAAAATGTGTCTCACTGCTGCTTTCAGGACTTGTCATATGTTGGGTATAAAAAGTCGAAATATCAAACTGCGAATACGTTCATAGAGCCTGAATTTGGCTCCAAAATATATCTCAGGCCTCGAAATTGGGATATTTGGGATATTTTGAAAACTGCAGGGAGGTTTGGGACAAATGTGACCAAACGCCGCTTTCAGTAGTTGGCATATGTTGGGTATAATAAGTTGTAATTTCAAACTGCGAATACGTGCAGAGAGCCAGAATTTGGTTCCAAAATATGGCTCAGGCCTCGATATTGGGATGTTTTGATATTTTGAAAACGGCAGTTAGATTTGGGACAAATGTGACCAAACGTCGCTTTCAGTACTTGGCATATGTTGGGTATAAAAAGTCGTAATATCAAACTACGAATACGTGCATAGAGCCAGAATTTCGCTCCAAAATATGGCTCAGGCCACGAAAATGGAATGTTTGGGATATTTTGAAAACTGGAGGGAGGTTTCGGACAAATGTGACCAAACGCCCTTTCAGTTCTTGGCATATGTTGGGTAAAAAAAGTCGTATTTCAAACTGCGAATACGTGCAGAGAGCCAGAATTTGGCTCCAAAATTATGCTCAGGCCTCGAAATTTGGACGTTTTGGATATTTTGAAAACTGCAGGGGAGTTTGTGCAAAATGTGACTCACTGCCGCTTTCAGGACTTGGTATATGTTGGGTATAAAAAGTCGTAATTTAAAACTGCGAATACGTGCAGAGAGCCAGAATTTGGCTCCAAAATATGGCTCAGGCCTCGAAATTGGGACGTTTGGGATATTTTGAAAACTGCAGGGGAGTTTGTGCAAAATGTGACTCACTGCTGCTTTCAGTACTTGGCATATGTTGGGTATAAAAAGTCATAATATCAAACTGCGAATACGTGCAAAGAGCTAGAATTTGGCTCCAAAATATGAGTCAGGCCTCGATATTGGGATATTTCGGATATTTTGAAAACTGCAGGGAGGTTTGGGACAAATGTGACCAAACGCCGCTTTCATTCCTTCGCATATGTTGGGTATAAAAAAGTCGTAATTTCAAACTGCGAATACGTGCAGAGAGCCAAATTTTGGCTCCAAAATATGGCTCAGGCCTCGAAATTGGTATTTTTGGGATATTTTGAAAACTGCAGGGATGTTTGGGACAAATGTAACCAAACACCGCTTTCAGTACTTGGCTTATGTTGGGTATAAAAAGATGAAATTTCTAACTGCGAATACGTGCAGAGAGCCAGAATTTGGCTCCAAAATATGGCTCAGGCCTCGAAATTGGGATATTTGCGTTATTTTCAAAACTGGAGGGGAGTTTGCGCAAAATATGACTCACTGCCGCTTTCAGTACTTGGCATATGTTGGGTATAAAAAAGTCGCAATTTCAAACTGCGAATACGTGCAGAGATCCAGAATTTGGCTCCAAAATATGGTTCAGGCCTCGAAATTGGGATATTTGGGATATTTCGAAAACTGCAGAGGAGTTTGTGCAAAATGTGACTCACTGCCGCTTTCAGGACTTGGCATATGTTGGGTATAAAAATTCGTAATATCAAACTGCGAATACGTGCATATAGAGCCAGAATTTGGCTCCAAAATATGACTCAGGCCTCCAAATTGGGATGTTTGGGATATTTTGAAAACTGAAGGGGAATTTGGGATAAATATGACCAAATGCCGCTTTCAGTACTTGGCATATGTTGGGTATAAAAAGTCGTAATATCAAACTCCAAATACGTGCAGAGAGCCAGAATTTGGCTCCAAAATATGGCTCAAGCCTCGAAATTGGGATATTTGGGAAATTTCGAAAACTGCAGGGGAGTTTGTGCAAAATGTGACTCTCTGCCGCTTTCAGGACTTGGCATATGTTGGGTATAAAAAGTCGTAATATCAAACTGCGAATACGTGCATAGAGCCAGAATTTGGCTCCATAATATGACTCAGGCTTAGAAATTGGGATGTTTGGAATATTTTGAAAACTGGAGGGAGGTTTGGGACAAATGTGACCAAACGCCGCTTTCAGTACTTGGCTGGGTTGGGTATAAAAAGTCGTAACTTAAAACTGCGAATACGTGCAGAGAGCCAGAATTTGGCTCCAAAATATGGCTCAGGCCTCGAAATTGGGATGTTTGGGATATTTTGAAAACTGCAGGGGAGTTTGTGCAAAATGTGATTAATTGCCGCTTTCAGGACTTGGCATATGTTGGGAATAAAAAGTGGTAATTTCAAACCGCGAATACGTGCAGAGAGCCAGATTTTGGCTCCAAAATATGGCTCAGGCCTCGAAATTGTGATGTTTGGGATATTTTGAAAACTGCAGGGGACTTCGGGACAAATATGACCAAACGCCGCTTTCAGTACTTGGCATATGTTGGGTATAAAAAGTCGTAATTTCAAACTGCGAATACGTGCAGAGAGCCAGAATTTGGCTCCAAAATATAGCTCAGGCCTCGAAATTTGGACGTTTGGGATATTTTGAAAACTGGAGAGAGGTTTGGGATAAATGTGACCAAACGCCGTTTTCAGTCGTTCGCATATGTTGGGTATAAAAAAAGTCGTAGTTTCAAACTGCAAATACATGCAAAGAGCCAGAATTTGGGTCCAAAATATGGCTCAGGCCTCGAAATTGGGATATTTGGGATATTTTGAAAACTGCGGGGAGGTTTGGGACAAATGTGACCAAACGCCGTTTTCAGTATTTGTCATATGTTGGGTATAAAAAGATGTAATTTCAAACTGCGAATACGTGCAGAGAGCCAGAATTTGGCTCCAAAATATAGCTCAGGCCTCGAAATTGGGATATTTGCGTTATTTTGAAAACTGAAGGGGAGTTTGGGCAAAATGTGACTCACTGCCGCTTTCAGTACTTGGCATATGTTGGGAATAAAAAAGTCGCTATTTCAAACTGCGAATACGTGCAGAGAGCCAGAATTTGGCTCCAAAATATGGCTCAGGCCTCGAAATTGGGATATTTGGGATATTTCGAAAACTGCAGGGGAGTTTGTGCAAAATGTGACTCACTGCCGCTTTCAGGACTTTGCGTATGTTGGGTATAAAAATTGGTAATATCAAACTGCGAATACGTGCATAGAGCCAGAATTTGGCTCCAAATTATGGCTCAGGTTTCGAAATTGGGAAGTTTGGGATATTTTGAAAACTGCAGGGGAGTTTAGGACAAATATGACCAAACGCCGCTTTCAGTACTTGACATATGTTGGGTATAAAAAAGTCGCAATTTCAAACTGCAAATAAGTGCAGAGAGCCAGAATTTGGCTCCAAAATATGGCTCAGGACTCGAGATTGGGATGTTTGGGATATTTTGAAAACTGCAGGAGACTTTGGGACAAATATGACTCACTGCCGCTTTCAGGAATTGGCATATGTTGAGTATAAAAAGTCGTAATTTCAAACTGCGAATACGTGCAGAGAGCCAGAATCTGGCTCCAAAATATGGCTCAGGCCACGAAATTGGGATGTGTGGGATATTTTGAAAACTGGAGGGAGGTTTGGGTCACATGTGACCAAACGCCATTTTCAGCACTTGGCATATATTGGGAATAAAAAATTCGCAATTTCAAACTGCGAATACGTGCAGAGAGCAAGAATTTGGCTCTAAAATATGGCTCAGGCCTCGAAATTTGGATATTTGAGATATTTTGAAAACTGGAGGGGAGTTTGTGCAAAATGTGACTCACTGCTGCTTTCAGTACTTGGCATATGTTGGGTATAAAATTCGTAATACCAAACTGCGAACACGTGCAGAGAGCCAGAATTTGGCTCCAAAATATGGGGTAGGCCTCCATATTGGGATGTTTGGGATATTTTGAAAACTGCAGGAAGGTTTGGGACAAATGTGATCAAACGCCGCTTTCAGTACTCCACATATGTTGGGTATAAAAAAGTCGTAATATCAAACTGCGAATACGTGCAGAGAGCCTGAATTTGGCTCTAAAATATGGCTCAGGCCTCGAAATTGGGATGTTTGGGATATTTTGAAAACTGAAGGGGAGTTTGTGCAAAATGTGACTCACTGCTGCGTCCAGTACTTGGCATATGTTGGGTATAAAAAGTCGTAATATCAAACAGCGAATACGTGCAGAGGGCCAGAATTTGGCTCCAAAATATGGCTCAGGCCTCGAAATTGGGATATTTGCGTTATTACTTGAGGTGAGTTTGGGCAAAATGTGACTCACTGACGCTTTCAGTACTTGGCATATGTTGGGTATAAAAAAGTCGCAATTTCAAACTGCTAATACGTGCAGAGATCCAGAATTTGGCTCCAAAAATATGGCTCAGGCCTCGAAGTTGGGATATTTGGGATATTTCGAAAACTGCAGGGGAGTTTGTGCAAAATGTGACTCACTGCCGCTTTCAGGACTTGGCATATGTTGGGTATAAAAATTCGTAATATTAAACTGCGAGTACGTGCAGAGATCAAGAATTTGGCTCCAAAATATGGCCCAGGCCTCGAAATTGGGATGCTTTGGATATTTAAAAAACTGCAGGGAGGTTTGGGACAAATGTGACCAAACGCCGCTTTCAGTACTTGGCATATGTTGGTATAAAAAAGTCGCAATTTCAAACAGCGAATACGTGCAAAGAGCCAAAATTTGGCTCCATAATATGGCTCAGGCCTCGAAATTGGGATATATGGGATATTTTGAAAACTGCAGGGGAGTTTGTGCAAAATGTGACTCACTGCCGCTTTCAGGACATGGCATATGTTGGGTATAAAAGGTGGCAATTTCGAACTGCGAATACGTGCAGAGAGCCAGAATTTGACTCCAAAATATGGTTCAGGCCTCGAAATTGGGATGTTTGGGATATTTTGAAAACTGCAGGGGACTTTGGGACAAATATGACCAAACGCCGCTTTCAGTACTTGGCATATGTTGGGTATAAAAAGTTGTAATTTCAAACAGAGAATGAGTGCAGAGAGCCTGAATTTTGCTCCAAAATATGGCGCAGGCCTCGAAATTGGGATGTTTAGGGTATTTTGAAAACTGGAGGGAGGTTTGGGACAAATGTGACCAAACGCCGCGTTCAGTACTTGGCATATGTTGGGTATAAAAAGTCGTAATTTCAAACTGCGAATACGTGCAGAGAGCCTGAATTTAACTCCAAAATATGGCTCAGGCCTCGAAATTGGGATGTTTGGGATATTTAGAAAAATGCAGGGGAGTTTGTGCAAAATGTGACTCTTTGCCGCTTTCAGTGCTTGGCATATGTTGGATATTATATGTCGTAATTTCAACCTGCGAATACGTGCAGAGATCCAGAATTTGGCTCCAAAATATGGCTCAAGCCTCGATTTTAGGATGTTTGGGATATTTTGAAAACTGCTGAGGGGATTCGGACAAATGTGACCAAACGCCGCTTCCAGCACTTAGCATATGTTGGGTATAAAAAAGTCGCAATTTCAAACTGCGAATACGTGCAGAGAGCCAGAATTTGGCTCCAAAATATGGCTCTGGCCTCGAAATTGAGACGTTTGGGTTATTTTGAAAACTGGAGGGAGGTTTGGGATAAATGTGACCAAACGCCGTTTTCAGTCGTTCGCATATGTTGGGTATAAAAAAGTCGTAGTTTCAAACTGCTAATACATGCAAAGAGCCAGAATTTGGGTCCAAAATATGGCTCAGGCCTCGAAATTGGGATATTTGGGATATTTTGAAAACTGCGGGGAGGTTTGGGACAAATGTGACCAAACGCCGCTTTCAGTACTTGTCATATGTTGGGTATAAAAAGATGTAATTTCAAACTGCGAATACGTGCAGAGAGCCAGAATTTGGCTCCAAAATATAGCTCAGGCCTCGAAATTGGGATATTTGCGTTATTTTGAAAACTGAAGGAGAGTTTTGGCAAAATGTGACTCACTGCCGCTTTCAGTACTTGGCATATGTTGGGAATAAAAAAGTCGCTATTTCAAACTGCGAATACGTGCAGAGAGCCAGAATTTGGCTCCAAAATATGGCTCAGGCTTCGAAATTGGGATATTTGGGATATTTCGAAAACTGCAGGGGAGTTTGTGCAAAATGTGACTCACTGCCGCTTTCAGGACTTTGCGTATGTTGGGTATAAAAATTGGTAATATCGAACTGCGAATACGTGCATAGAGCCAGAATTTGGCTCCAAATTATGGCTCAGGTTTCGAAATTGGGAAGTTTGGGATTTTTTGAAAACTGCAGGGGAGTTTAGGACAAATATGACCAAACGCCGCTTTCAGTACTTGACATATGTTGGGTATAAAAAAGTCGCAATTTCAAACTGCAAATAAGTGCAGAGAGCCAGAATTTGGCTCCAAAATATGGCTCAGGACTCGAGATTGGGATGTTTGGGATATTTTGAAAACTGCAGGAGACTTTGGGACAAATATGACTCTCTGCCGCTTTCAGGAATTGGCATATGTTGGGTATAAAAAGTCGTAATTTCAAACTGTGAATACGTGCAGAGAGCCAGAATCTGGCTCCAAAATATGGCTCAGGCCACGAAATTGGGATGTGTGGGATATTTTGAAAACTGGAGGGAGGTTTGGGTCACATGTGACCAAACGCCGTTTTCAGTCGTTCGCATATGTTGGGTATAAAAAAGTCGTAGTTTCAAACTGCTAATACATGCAAAGAGCCAGAATTTGGGTCCAAAATATGGCTCAGGCCTCGAAATTGGGATATTTGGGATATTTTGAAAACTGCGGGGAGGTTTGGGACAAATGTGACCAAACGCCGCTTTCAGTACTTGTCATATGTTGGGTATAAAAAGATGTAATTTCAAACTGCGAATACGTGCAGAGAGCCAGAATTTGGCTCCAAAATATAGCTCAGGCCTCGAAATTGGGATATTTGCGTTATTTTGAAAACTGAAGGGGAGTTTTGGCAAAATGTGACTCACTGCCGCTTTCAGTACTTGGCATATGTTGGGAATAAAAAAGTCGCTATTTCAAACTGCGAATACGTGCAGAGAGCCAGAATTTGGCTCCAAAATATGGCTCAGGCCTCGAAATTGGGATATTTGGGATATTTCGAAAACTGCAGGGGAGTTTGTGCAAAATGTGACTCACTGCCGCTTTCAGGACTTTGCGTATGTTGGGTATAAAAATTGGTAATATCGAACTGCGAATACGTGCATAGAGCCAGAATTTGGCTCCAAATTATGGCTCAGGTTTCGAAATTGGGAAGTTTGGGATTTTTTGAAAACTGCAGGGGAGTTTAGGACAAATATGACCAAACGCCGCTTTCAGTACTTGACATATGTTGGGTATAAAAAAGTCGCAATTTCAAACTGCAAATAAGTGCAGAGAGCCAGAATTTGGCTCCAAAATATGGCTCAGGACTCGAGATTGGGATGTTTGGGATATTTTGAAAACTGCAGGAGACTTTGGGACAAATATGACTCTCTGCCGCTTTCAGGAATTGGCATATGTTGGGTATAAAAAGTCGTAATTTCAAACTGTGAATACGTGCAGAGAGCCAGAATCTGGCTCCAAAATATGGCTCAGGCCACGAAATTGGGATGTGTGGGATATTTTGAAAACTGGAGGGAGGTTTGGGTCACATGTGACCAAACGCCATTTTCAGCACTTGGCATATATTGGGAATAAAAAAGTCGCAATTTCAAACTGCGAATACGTGCAGAGAGCAAGAATTTGGCTCTAAAATATGGCTCAGGCCTCGAAATTTGGGTATTTGAGATATTTTGAAAACTGGAGGGGAGTTTGTGCAAAATGTGACTCACTGCTGCTTTCAGTACTTGGCATATGTTGGGTATAAAATTCGTAATACCAAACTGCGAATACGTGCAGAGAGCCAGAATTTGGCTCCAAAATATGGGGTAGGCCTCGATATATAGATGTTTGGGATATTTTGAAAACTGCAGGAAGGTTTGGGACAAATGTGATCAAACGCCGCTTTCAGTACTTGGCATATGTTGGGTATAAAAAAGTCGCAATTTCAAACTGCGAATACGTGCAGAGATCCAGAATTTGGCTCCAAAAATATGGCTCAGGCCTCGAAGTTGGGATATTTGGGATATTTCGAAAACTGCAGGGGAGTTTGTGCAAAATGTGACTCACTGCCGCTTTCAGGACTTGGCATATGTTGGGTATAAAAATTCGTAATATTAAACTGCGAGTACGTGCAGAGATCCAGAATTTGGCTCCAAAATATGGCCCAGGCCTCGAAATTGGGATGCTTTGGATATTTAAAAACTGCAGGGAGGTTTGGGACAAATGTGACCAAGCGCCGCTTTCAGTACTTGGTATATGTTGGTATAAAAAAGTCGCAATTTCAAACTGCGAATACGTGCAAAGAGCCAAAATTTGGCTCCATAATATGGCTCAGGCCTCGAAATTGGGATATATGGGATATTTTGAAAACTGCAGGGGAGTTTGTGCAAAATGTGACTCACTGCCGCTTTCAGGACTTGGCATATGTTGGGTATAAAAGGTGGCAATTTCGAACTGCGAATACGTGCAGATCGCCAGAATTTGACTCCAAAATATGGCTCAGGCCTCGAAATTGGGATGTTTGGGATATTTTGAAAACTGCAGGGGACTTTGGGACAAATATGACCAAACGCCGCTTTCAGTACTTGGCATATGTTGGGTATAAAAAGTTATAATTTCAAACAGAGAATGAGTGCAGAGAGCCTGAATTTTGCTCCAAAATATGGCGCAGGCCTCGAAATTGGGATATTTGGGATATTTTGCAACTGCAGGGAGGTTTGGGACAAATGAGACCAAACGCGGCTTTCAGTACTTGGCATATGTTGGGTATAAAAAGATGTAATTTCAAACTGCGAATACGTGCAGAGAGCCAGAATTTGGCTCCAAAATATGGCTCAGGCCTCGAAATTGGGATGTTTGGGATATTTTGAAAACTGCAGGGGTCTTTGGGACAAATATGACCAAACGCCGCTTTCAGTACTTGGCATATGTTGGGTATAAAAAGATGTAATTTCAAACTGCGAATACGTGCAGAGAGCCAGAATTTGGCTCCAAAATATAGCTCAGGCCTCGAAATTGGGATATTTGCATTATTGCTGGAGGGGAGTGTGGGCAAAATGTGACTCACTGCCGCTTTCATTACTTGGAATATGTTGGGTATAAAAATCGTATTATCAAACTGCGAATACGTGCATAGAGCCAGAATTTGGCTCCAAAATATGGCTCAGGCCTCGAAATTGGGGTGTTTGGGATATTTTGAAAACTGGAGGGAGGTTTGGGACAAATGTGACCAAACGCCGCTTTCAGTACTTGGCATATGTTATAAAAAAGTCGCAATTTCAAACAGCGAATACGTGCAAAGAGCCAATATTTGGCTCCATAATATGGCTCAGGCCTCGAAATTGGGATATTTGGGATATTTTGAAAACTGCAGGGGAGTTTGTGCAAAATGTGACTCACTGCCGCTTTCAGGACTTGGCATATGTTGGGTATAAAATATCATAATATCATACTGCGAATACATGCATAGAGCCAGAATTTGGCTCCAAAATATGGCTCATGCCTCGAAATTGGGATGTTTGGGATGTTGTGAAAACTGCAGGGGACTTTGGGACAAATATGACCAAACGCCGCTTTCAGTACTTGGCATATGTTGGGTATAATAGGTTGTAATTTCAAACTGCGAATACGTGCAGAGAGCCAGAATTTGGCTCCAAAATATGGCTCAGGCCTCGAAATTGGGGTGTTTGGGATATTTTGAAAACTGGAGGGAGGTTTGGGACAAATGTGACCAAACGCCGCTTTCAGTACTTCGCATATGTTGGGTATAAAAAGATGTAATTTCAAACTGCGAATACGTGCAGAGAGCCAGAATTTGGCTCCAAAATATGGCTCATGCCTCGAAATTGGGATGTTTGGGATGTTGTGAAAACTGCAGGGGACTTTGGGACAAATATGACCAAACGCCGCTTTCAGTACTTGGCCTATGTTGGGTATAAAAAGTTTTAATTTCAAACTGCGAATACGTGCAGAGAGCCTGAATTTTGCTCCAAAATATGACGCAGGCCTCGAAATTGGGATATTTGGGAAATTTTGAAAACTGCGGGGAGGTTTGGGACAAATGAGACCAAACGCCGCTCTCAGTACTTCGCATATGTTGGGTATAAAAAGTCGTTATTTCAAACTGAGAATACGTGCAGAGAGCCTGAATTTGGTTCCAAAATATGGCTCAGGCCTCGATATTGGGATGTTTGGGATATTTTGAAAACTGCAGGGGGGATTAGGACATTTGTGATTAAACGCTGCTTTCAGTACTTCGCATATGTTGGGTATAAAAAAGTCGTAATATCAAACTGCGAATACGTGCAGAGAGCCAGAATTTGGCTCCAAAATATGGCCCAGGCCTCGATATTGAGATGTTTAGTATATTTTGAAAACTGCAGGGAGGTTTGGGACAAATGTGACCAAACGCCGCTTTCAGTCCTTCGCATATGTTGGGTATAAAAAAGTCATAATTTCAAACTGCGAATACGTGCAGAGAGCCAAAATTTGGCTCCAAAATAATGCTCAGAAATCGAAATGGTGGTGTTTGGGATATTTTGAAAACTGCAGGGGAGTTTGTGCAAAATGTGACTCTCTGCTGCTTTCAGGACTTGGCATATGTTGGGTATAAAAATTCGTAATATCAAACTCCGAGTACGTGCATAGAGCCAGAATTTGGCTCCAAAATATGGCTCAGGTTTCGATATTGGGATGTTTGGGATATTTTGAAAACTGCAGGGGGATTGGGACAAATGTGACTAAATGCCGCTTTCAGTACTTCGCATATGTTGGGTATAAAAAAGTCGTAATTTCAAACTGCGAATACGTGCAGAGAGCCAGAATTTGGCTCCAAAAAATGGCCCAGGCCTCGAAATTGGGATGTTTGGGATATTTTAAAAACTGCACGGAGGTTTGGGACAAATGTGACCAAACGCCGCTTTCAGTACTTGGCATATGTTGGTAAAAAAAAGTCGCAATTTCAAACTGCGAATACGTGCAAAGAGCAAAAATTTGGCACCATAATATGGCTCAGGCCTCTAAAATTGGGATATTTGGGATATTTTGAAAACTGCAGGGGAGTTTGTGCAAAATGTGACTCACTGGTGCTTTCAGGACTTGGCATATGTTGGGTATAAAAGGTGGTAATTTCGAACTGCGAATACATGCAGAGAGCCAGAATTTGGCTCCAAAATACGGCTCAGGCCTCGAAATTGGGATGTTTGGGATATTTTGAAAGCTGCAGGGGACTTTGGGACAAATATGACCAAACGCCGCTTTCAGTACTTGGCATATGTTGGGTATAAAAAGTTATAATTTCAAACTGCGAATACGTGCAGAGAGCCTGAATTTTGCTCCAAAATATGGCGCAGGCCTCGAAATTGGGATATTTGGGATATTTTGGAAACTGCAGGGAGGTTTGGGACAAATGAGACCAAACGTCGCTCTCATTACTTTGCATATGTTGGGTATAAAAATTCGAAATTTCAAACTGCGAATACGTGCAGAGAGCCAGAATTTGGCTCCAAAATATGGCTCAGGCCTCGAAATTGGGATACTTGGGATATTTCAAAAACTGCAGGGGAGTTTGTGCAAAATGTGACTCACTGGCGCTTTCAGGACTTGGCATATGGTTGGTAAAAAAAATCGTAATATCAAACTGCGAATACGTGCATAGAGCCAGAATTTGGCTCAAAAATATGGCTCAGGCCTCGAAATTGGGGTGTTTGGGATATTTTGAAAACTGGAGGGAGGTTTGGGACAAATGTGACCAAACGCCGCTTTCAGTACTTGGCATATGTTGGTATAAAAAATTCGCAATTTCAAACAGCGAATACGTGCAAAGAGCCAAAATTTGGCTCCGTAATATGGCTCAGGCCTAGAAATGGGGATATTTGGGATATTTTGAAAACTGCAGGGGAGTTTGTGCAAAATGTGACTCACTGCCGCTTTCAGGACTTGGCATATGTTGGGTATAAAAGGTGGTAATTTCGAACTGCGAATACGTGCAGAGAGCCAGAATTTGACTCCAAAATATGGCTCAGGCCTCGAAATTGGGTTGTTTGGGATATTTTGAAAACTGCAGGGGACTTTGGGACAAATATGACCAAACGCCGCTTTCAGTACTTGGCATATGTTGGGTAAAAAGAGTTGTAATTTCAAACTGCGAATACGTGCAGAGAGCCTGAATTTTGCTCCAAAATATGGCGCAGGCCTCGAAATTGGGATATTTGGGATATTTTGCAACTGCAGGGAGGTTTGGGACAAATAAGACCAAACGCCGCTCTCAGTACTTCGCATATGTTGGGTATAAAAATTCGCAATATCAAACTGCGAATACGTGCAGAGAGCCAGAATTTGGCTCCAAAATATGGCTCTGGCCTCGAAATTGGGATATTTGGGATATTTCAAAAACTGCAGGGGAGTTTGTGCAAAATGTGACTCACTGCCGCTGTCAGGACTTGGTATATGTTGGGTATAAAATGTCATAATATAAAAATGCGAATACGTGCATAGAGCCAGAATTTGGCTCCAAAATATGGCTCAGGCCTCGAAATTGGGATGTTTGGGATATTGTGAAAACTGCAGGGGACTTTGGGACAAATATGACCAAACGCCGCTTTCAGTACTTGGCCTATGTTAGGTATAAAAAGTTGTAATTTCAAACTGCGAATACGTTCAGATAGCATGAATTTTGCTCCAAAATATGGAGTAGCTCTCGAAATTGGGATATTTGGGATATTTTTAAAACTGCAGGGAGGTTTGGGACAAATGAGACCAAACGCCGCTCTCAGTACTTCGCATATGTTGGGCAAAAGTCGTAATTTCAAACTGCAAATACGTGCAGAGAGCCAGAATTTGGCTCCAAAATATGGCTCAGGCCTCGAAATTGGGATATTTGTGATACTTCAAAAACTGCAGGGGAGTTTGTGCAAAATGCGACTCACTGCCGCTTCCAGGACTTGGCATATGTTGGGTATAAAAATTCGTAATATCAAACTGCGAATACGTGCATAGAGCCAGAATTTGGCTCCAAAATAAGGCTCAGGCCTCGAAATTGGGATATTTGGGATATTTCAAAAACTGCAGGGGAGTTTGTGCAAAATGTGACTCACTGCCGGTTTCAGGACTTGGCATATGTTCGGTATAAAAAGTCGTAATATCAAACTGCGAATACGTGCACAGAGCCAGAATTTGGCTCCAAATTATGGCTCAGGCCTCGAAATTGGGATGTTTGGGATATTTTGAAAACTGCAGGGGACTTTGGGACAAATATGACCAAACGCCGCTTTCAGTACTTGGCATATGTTGGGTATAAAAAGTTGTAATTTCAAACAGAGAATGAGTGCAGAGAGCCTGAATTTTGCTCCAAAATATGGCGCAGGCCTCGAAATTGGGATATTTGGGATATTTTGCAACTGCAGGGAGGTTTGGGACAAATGAGACCAAACGCGGCTTTCAGTACTTCGCATATGTTGGGTATAAAAAGTCGTAATTTCAAACTGCGAATACGTGCAGAGAGCCAGAATTTGGCTCCAAAATATGGCTCAGGCCTCGAAATTGGGATGTTTGGGATATTTTGAAAACTGCAGGGGTCTTTGGGACAAATATGACCAAACGCCGCTTTCAGTACTTGGCATATGTTGGGTATAATAGGTTGTAATTTCAAACTGCGAATACGTGCAGAGAGCCAGAATTTGGCTCCAAAATATGGCTCAGGCCTCGAAATTGGGGTGTTTGGGATATTTTGAAAACTGGAGGGAGGTTTGGGACAAATGTGACCAAACGCCGCTTTCAGTACTTCGCATATGTTGGGTATAAAAAGATGTAATTTCAAACTGCGAATACGTGCAGAGAGCCAGAATTTGGCTCCAAAATATAGCTCAGGCCTCGAAATTGGGATATTTGCATTATTGCTGGAGGGGAGTGTGGGAAAAATGTGACTCACTGCCGCTTTCATTACTTGGAATATGTTGGGTATAAAAATCGTATTATCAAACTGCGAATACGTGCATAGAGCCAGAATTTGGCTCCAAAATATGGCTCAGGCCTCGAAATTGGGGTGTTTGGGATATTTTGAAAACTGGAGGGAGGTTTGGGACAAATGTGACCAAATGCCGCTTTCAGTACTTGGCATATGTTATAAAAAAGTCGCAATTTCAAACAGCGAATACGTGCAAAGAGCCAATATTTGGCTCCATAATATGGCTCAGGCCTCGAAATTGGGATATTTGGGATATTTTGAAAACTGCAGGGGAGTTTGTGCAAAATGTGACTCACTGCCGCTTTCAGGACTTGGCATATGTTGGGTATAAAATATCATATCATACTGCGAATACATGCATAGAGCCAGAATTTGGCTCCAAAATATGGCTCATGCTCGAAATTGGGATGTTTGGGATGTTGTGAAAACTGCAGAGGACTTTGGGACAAATATGACCAAACGCCGCTTTCAGTACTTGGCCTATGTTGGGTATAAAAAGTTTTAATTTCAAACTGCGAATACGTGCAGAGAGACTGAATTTTGCTCCAAAATATGACGCAGGCCTCGAAATTGGGATATTTGGGAAATTTTGAAAACTGCAGGGAGGTTTGGGACAAATGAGACCAAACGCCGCTCTCAGTACTTCGCATATGTTGGGTATAAAAAGTCATTATTTCAAACTGAGAATACGTGCAGAGAGCCTGAATTTGGTTCCAAAATATGGCTCAGGCCTCGATATTGGGATGTTTGGGTTATTTTGAAAACTGCAGGGGGGATTAGGACATATGTGATTAAACGCTGCTTTCAGTACTTCGCATATGTTGGGTATAAAAAAGTCGTAATATCAAACTGCGAATACGTGCAGAGAGCCAGAATTTGGCTCCAAAATATGGCCCAGGCCTCGATATTGAGATGTTTAGTATATTTTGAAAACTGCAGGGAGGTTTGGGACAAATGTGACCAAACGCCGCTTTCAGTCCTTCGCATATGTTGGGTATAAAAAAGTCATAATTTCAAACTGCGAATACGTGCAGAGAGCCAAAATTTAGCTCCAAAATAATGCTCAGAAATCGAAATGGTGGTGTTTGGGATATTTTGAAAACTGCAGGGGAGTTTGTGCAAAATGTGACTCTCTGCCGCTTTCAGTACTTGGCATATGTTGGGTATAAAAATTCGTAATATCAAACCCCGAATACATGCAGAGAGCCAGAACTTGGCTCCAAAATATGGCTCAGGCTTCGAAATTGGGATATTTGCGTTATTATTGGAGGGGAGTTTGGGCAAAATGTGACTCACTGCCGCTTTCAGGACTTGGCATATGTTGGGTATAAAAATTCGTAATATCAAACTCCGAGTACGTGCATAGAGCCAGAATTTGGCTCCAAAATATGGCTCAGGTTTCGATATTGGGATGTTTGGGATATTTTGAAAACTGCAGGGGGATTGGGACAAATGTGACTAAATGCCGCTTTCAGTACTTCGCATATGTTGGGTATAAAAAAGTCGTAATTTCAAACTGCGAATACGTGCAGAGAGCCAGAATTTGGCTTCCTAAAAATGGCCCAGGCCTCGAAATTGGGATGTTTGGGATATTTTAAAAACTGCACGGAGGTTTGGGACAAATGTGACCAAACGCCGCTTTCAGTACTTGGCATATGTTGGTAAAAAAAAGTCGCAATTTCAAACTGCGAATACGTGCAAAGAGCAAAAATTTGGCTCCATAATATGGCTCAGGCCTCTAAAATTGGGATATTTGGGATATTTTGAAAACTGCAGGGGTCTTTGGGACAAATATGACCAAACGCCGCTTTCAGTACTTGGCATATGTTGGGTATAATAGGTTGTAATTTCAAACTGCGAATACGTGCAGAGAGCCAGAATTTGGCTCCAAAATATGGCTCAGGCCTCGAAATTGGGGTGTTTGGGATATTTTGAAAACTGGAGGGAGGTTTGGGACAAATGTGACCAAACGCCGCTTTCAGTACTTGGCATATGTTATAAAAAAGTCGCAATTTCAAACAGCGAATACGTGCAAAGAGCCAATATTTGGCTCCATAATATGGCTCAGGCCTCGAAATTGGGATATTTGGGATATTTTGAAAACTGCAGGGGAGTTTGTGCAAAATGTGACTCACTGCCGCTTTCAGGACTTGGCATATGTTGGGTATAAAATATCATAATATCATACTGCGAATACATGCATAGAGCCAGAATTTGGCTCCAAAATATGGCTCATGCCTCGAAATTGGGATGTTTGGGATGTTGTGAAAACTGCAGGGGACTTTGGGACAAATATGACCAAACGCCGCTTTCAGTACTTGGCATATGTTGGGTATAATAGGTTGTAATTTCAAACTGCGAATACGTGCAGAGAGCCAGAATTTGGCTCTAAAATATGGCTCAGGCCTCGAAATTGGGGTGTTTGGGATATTTTGAAAACTGGAGGGTGGTTTGGGACAAATGTGACCAAACGCCGCTTTCAGTACTTCGCATATGTTGGGTATAAAAAGATGTAATTTCAAACTGCGAATACGTGCAGAGAGCCAGAATTTGGCTCCAAAATATGGCTCATGCCTCGAAATTGGGATGTTTGGGATGTTGTGAAAACTGCAGGGGACTTTGGGACAAATATGACCAAACGCCGCTTTCAGTACTTGGCCTATGTTGGGTATAAAAAGTTTTAATTTCAAACTGCGAATACGTGCAGAGAGCCTGAATTTTGCTCCAAAATATGACGCAGGCCTCGAAATTGGGATATTTGGGAAATTTTGAAAACTGCAGGGAGGTTTGGGACAAATGAGACCAAACGCCGCTCTCAGTACTTCGCATATGTTGGGTATAAAAAGTCATTATTTCAAACTGAGAATACGTGCAGAGAGCCTGAATTTGGTTCCAAAATATGGCTCAGGCCTCGATATTGGGATGTTTGGGATATTTTGAAAACTGCAGGGGGGATTAGGACATATGTGATTAAACGCTGCTTTCAGTACTTCGCATATGTTGGGTATAAAAAAGTCGTAATATCAAACTGCGAATACGTGCAGAGAGCCAGAATTTGGCTCCAAAATATGGCCCAGGCCTCGATATTGAGATGTTTAGTATATTTTGAAAACTGCAGGGAGGTTTGGGACACATGTGACCAAACGCCGCTTTCAGTCCTTCGCATATGTTGGGTATAAAAAAGTCATAATTTCAAACTGCGAATACGTGCAGAGAGCCAAAATTTAGCTCCAAAATAATGCTCAGAAATCGAAATGGTGGTGTTTGGGATATTTTGAAAACTGCAGGGGAGTTTGTGCAAAATGTGACTCTCTGCCGCTTTCAGTACTTGGCATATGTTGGTAAAAAAAAGTCGCAATTTCAAACTGCGAATACGTGCAAAGAGCAAAAATTTGGCTCCATAATATGGCTCAGGCCTCTAAAATTGGGATATTTGGGATATTTTGAAAACTGCAGGGGAGTTTGTGCAAAATGTGACTCACTGGTGCTTTCAGGACTTGGCATATGTTGGGTATAAAAGGTGGTAATTTCGAACTGCGAATACATGCAGAGAGCCAGAATTTGGCTCCAAAATACGGCTCAGGCCTCGAAATTGGGATGTTTGGGATATTTTGAAAGCTGCAGGGGACTTTGGGACAAATATGACCAAACGCCGCTTTCAGTACTTGGCATATGTTGGGTATAAAACGTTATAATTTCAAACTGCGAATACGTGCAGAGAGCCTGAATCTTGCTCCAAAATATGGCGCAGGCCTCGAAATTGGGATATTTGGGATATTTTGGAAACTGCAGGGAGGTTTGGGACAAATGAGACCAAACGCCGCTCTCATTACTTTGCATATGTTGGGTATAAAAATTCGAAATTTCAAACTGCGAATACGTGCAGAGAGCCAGAATTTGGCTCCAAAATATGGCTCAGGCCTCGAAATTGGGATACTTGGGATATTTCAAAAACTGCAGGGGAGTTTGTGCAAAATGTGACTCACTGGCGCTTTCAGGACTTGGCATATGGTTGGTATAAAAAGTCGTAATATCAAACTGCGAATACGTGCATAGAGCCAGAATTTGGCTCAAAAATATGGCTCAGGCCTCGAAATTGGGGTGTTTGGGATATTTTGAAAACTGGAGGGAGGTTTGGGACAAATGTGACCAAACGCCGCTTTCAGTACTTGGCATATGTTGGTATAAAAAATTCGCAATTTCAAACAGCGAATACGTGCAAAGAGCCAAAATTTGGCTCCGTAATATGGCTCAGGCCTAGAAATGGGGATATTTGGGATATTTTGAAAACTGCAGGGGAGTTTGTGCAAAATGTGACTCACTGCCGCTTTCAGGACTTGGCATATGTTGGGTATAAAAGGTGGTAATTTCGAACTGCGAATACGTGCAGAGAGCCAGAATTTGACTCCAAAATATGGCTCAGGCCTCGAAATTGGGATGTTTGGGATATTGTGAAAACTGCAGGGGACTTTGGGACAAATATGACCAAACGCCGCTTTCAGTACTTGGCCTATGTTAGGTATAAAAAGTTGTAATTTCAAACTGCGAATACGTGCAGATAGTATGAATTTTGCTCCAAAATATGGCGTAGCCCTCGAAATTGGGATATTTGGGATATTTTTAAAACTGCAGGGAGGTTTGGGACAAATGAGACCAAACGCCGCTCTCAGTACTTCGCATATGTTGGGCAAAAGTCGTAATTTCAATCTGCAAATACGTGCAGAGAGCCAGAATTTGGCTCCAAAATATGGCTCAGGCCTGGAAATTGGGATATTTGTGATACTTCAAAAACTGCAGGGGAGTTTGTGCAAAATGCGACTCACTGCCGCTTCCAGGACTTGGCATATGTTGGGTATAAAAATTCGTAATATCAAACTGCGAATACGTGCATAGAGCCAGAATTTGGCTCCAAAATATGGCTCAGGCCTCGAAATTGGGATATTTGGGATATTTCAAATACTGCAGGGGAGTTTGTGCAAAATGTGACTCACTGCCGGTTTCAGGACTTGGCATATGTTCGGTATAAAAAGTCGTAATATCAAACTGCGAATACGTGCACAGAGCCAGAATTTGGCTCCAAATTATGGCTCAGGCCTCGAAATTGGGATGTTTTGGATATTTTAAAAACTGCTGGGGACTTTGGGACAAATCTGACCAAACACCGCTTTCAGTACTTGGCATATGTTGGGTATAAAAAGTCGTAGTTTCAAACTGCGAATACGTGCAGAGATCCAGAATTTGGCTCCAAAATATGGCTCAGGCCTCGAAATAGGGATGGTTGGGATATTTTGAAAACTGCAGTTAGATTTGGGACAAAAGTGACCAAACGCCACTTTCAGTACTTGTCATATGTTGGGTATAAAAAGTCGTTATTTCAAACTGCGAATACGTGCAGAGAGCCAGAATTTGGCTCCAAAATATGGCTCAGGCCTCGATATTGGGATGTTTGGGATATTTTGAAAACTGCAGTTAGATTTGGGACAAAAGTGACCAAACGCCACTTTCAGTACTTGTCATATGTTGGGTATAAAAAGTCGTTATTTCAAACTGCGAATACGTGCAGAGAGCCAGAATTTGGCTCCAAAATATGGCTCAGGCCTCGATATTGGGATGTTTGGGATATTTTGAAAACTGCAGGAAAGTTTAGGACAAATGTGACCAAACACCGCTTTCAGTACTTCGCATATGTTGGGTATAAAAAGTCGTAATATCAAACCCCGAATACATGCAGAGAGCCAGAACTTGGCTCCAAAATATGGCTCAGGCTTCGAAATTGGGATATTTGCGTTGTTATTGGAGGGGAGTTTGGGCAAAATGTGACTCACTGCCGCTTTCAGGACTTGGCATATGTTGGGTATAAAAATTCGTAATATCAAACTCCGAGTACGTGCATAGAGCCAGAATTTGGCTCCAAAATATGGCTCAGGTTTCGATATTGGGATGTTTGGGATATTTTGAAAACTGCAGGGGGGATTGGGACAAATGTGACTAAACGCCGCTTTCAGTACTTCGCATATGTTGGGTATAAAAATGTCGTAATTTCAAACAGCGAATATGTGCAGAGAGCCAGAATTTGGCTCCAAATTATAGCTCAGGCCTCGAAATTGGGGTGTTTGGGATATTTTGAAAACTGGAGGGAGGTTTGGGACAAATGAGACCAAACGCCGCTCTCAGTACTTCGGATATGTTGGGTATAAAAAGTCGTAATTTCAAACTGCGAATACCTGCAGAGAGCCATAATTTGGCTCCATAATATGGCTCAGGCCTCGAAATTGGGTTATTTGGGATATTTCAAACACTGCAGGGGAGTTTGTGCAAAATGCGACTCACTGCCGCTTTCAGGACTTGGCATATGTTGGGTATAAAAAGTCGTAATATCAAACTGCGAATACGTGCATAGAGCCAGAATTTGGCTACAAAATATGGCTCAGGCCTCGAAATTGGGGTGTTTGGGATATTTTGAAAACTGTAGGGAGGTTTGGGACAAATGTGACCAAACGCCGCTTTCAGTACTTGGCATATGTTGGTATAAAAAAGTCGCAATTTCAAAAAGCGAATACGTGCAAAGAGTCAAAATTTGGCTCCATAATATGGCTCAGGCCTCGAAATTGGGATATTTGAGATATTTTGAAAACTGCAGGGGAGTTTGTACGAAATATGACTCATTGCCGCTCTCAGGACTAGGCATATGTTGGGTATAAAGGTCGTAATTTGAAACTGCGAATACGTGCATAGAGCCAGAATTTGGCTCCAAAATATGGCTCAGGCCTCGAAATTGGGATATTTGGGATATTTTGGTAACTAAAGGGGGGTTTGGGACAAATGTGACCAAACGCCGCTCTCAGTAATTCGCATATGTTGGGTATAAAAGTTAGTAATTTCAAACTGCGAATACGTGCAGACAGCCTGAATTTGGCTCCAAAATATGGCTCGCGCCTCGAAATTGGGATATTTGGGATATTTTGAAAATTGCAGGGGAGTTTGTGCAAAATGTGACTCACTGCTGCTTACAGTACTTGGCGAAAGATGGGTATAAAAATTCGTAATATTAAACTGCCAATACGAGCAGAGAGCCAGAATTTGGCTCCAAAATATGGCTCAGGCCTCGATATTCAGATGGTAGTGATATTTTGAAAACTGCTTGGAGGTTTGCTACAAATGTGACCAAACGCTACTTTCAGTACTTCGCATTTGTTGGGTATAAAAAAATCGTAATTTCAAACTGCGAATAAGTGCAGAGAGCCAGAATTTGGCACCAAAATATGGCTCCGGCCTCGAAATTGGGATGTTTGGGATATTTTGAAAATTGAAGGGGAGTTTGTGCAAAATGTGACTCTCTGCCACTTTCAGTACTTGGCATATGTTGGATATAAAAAGTCGTAATATCAAACTGCGAATACGTGCAGAGAGCCAGAATTTGGCTCCAAAATATGACTCTGGCCTCAAAATTGGGATGTTTCGGATATTTTGAAGACTGCAGGGAGGTTTGGGACAAATGTGACCAAACGCCGCTGTCAGTACTTGGCATATGTTGGGTATAAAAAAGTCGTAATTTCAAACTGCGAATACGTGCAGAGAGCCAGAATTTGGCTCCAAAATATGGCTCAGGCCTCGAAATTGGGATATTAGGGATATTTTGAAAACTGCAGGGGAGTTTGTGCAAAATGTTACTCACTGCCGCTTTCAGTACTTGGCATTTGTTGGGTATAAAAAGTCGTAATTTCAAACTGCGAATACGTGCAGAGAGCCAGAATTTGGCTCCAAAAAATGGCTCAGGCCTCGAAATTGGGATATTTGTGATATTTTGAAAACTGCAGGGGAGTTTGTGCAAAATGTGACTCACTGCCTTTTTCAGTACTTGGCATATGTTGGGTATAAAAAGTTGTTATTTCAAGCTGCGAATACGTGCAGACAGCCTAAATTTGGCTCTAAAATGTGGCTCAGGCCTCGATATTGGGATGTTTGGGATATTTTGAAAACTGCATGGAAGTTTAGGACATATGTGACCAAACGCCGCATTCAGTACTTGGCATATGTTGGGTATAAAAAGTTGTAATTTCAAACTGCGAATACGTGCAGAGAGCCAAATTTGGCTCCAAAATATGGCTCAGGCCTCGAAATTGGGATGTTTGGGATATTTTGAAAACTGCAGTTAGATTTGGGACAAAAGTGACCAAACGCCACTTTCAGTACTTGTCATATGTTGGGTATAAAAAGTCGTTATTTCAAACTGCGAATACGTGCAGAGAGCCAGAATTTGGCTCCAAAATATGGCTCAGGCCTCGATATTGGGATGTTTGGGATATTTTGAAAACTGCAGGAAAGTTTAGGACAAATGTGACCAAACACCGCTTTCAGTACTTCGCATATGTTGGGTATAAAAAGTCGTAATATCAAACCCCGAATACATGCAGAGAGCCAGAACTTGGCTCCAAAATATGGCTCAGGCTTCGAAATTGGGATATTTGCGTTGTTATTGGAGGGGAGTTTGGGCAAAATGTGACTCACTGCCGCTTTCAGGACTTGGCATATGTTGGGTATAAAAATTCGTAATATCAAACTCCGAGTACGTGCATAGAGCCAGAATTTGGCTCCAAAATATGGCTCAGGTTTCGATATTGGGATGTTTGGGATATTTTGAAAACTGCAGGGGGGATTGGGACAAATGTGACTAAACGCCGCTTTCAGTACTTCGCATATGTTGGGTATAAAAATGTCGTAATTTCAAACAGCGAATATGTGCAGAGAGCCAGAATTTGGCTCCAAATTATAGCTCAGGCCTCGAAATTGGGGTGTTTGGGATATTTTGAAAACTGGAGGGAGGTTTGGGACAAATGAGACCAAACGCCGCTCTCAGTACTTCGGATATGTTGGGTATAAAAAGTCGTAATTTCAAACTGCGAATACCTGCAGAGAGCCATAATTTGGCTCCATAATATGGCTCAGGCCTCGAAATTGGGTTATTTGGGATATTTCAAACACTGCAGGGGAGTTTGTGCAAAATGCGACTCACTGCCGCTTTCAGGACTTGGCATATGTTGGGTATAAAAAGTCGTAATATCAAACTGCGAATACGTGCATAGAGCCAGAATTTGGCTACAAAATATGGCTCAGGCCTCGAAATTGGGGTGTTTGGGATATTTTGAAAACTGTAGGGAGGTTTGGGACAAATGTGACCAAACGCCGCTTTCAGTACTTGGCATATGTTGGTATAAAAAAGTCGCAATTTCAAAAAGCGAATACGTGCAAAGAGTCAAAATTTGGCTCCATAATATGGCTCAGGCCTCGAAATTGGGATATTTGAGATATTTTGAAAACTGCAGGGGAGTTTGTACGAAATATGACTCATTGCCGCTCTCAGGACTAGGCATATGTTGGGTATAAAGGTCGTAATTTGAAACTGCGAATACGTGCATAGAGCCAGAATTTGGCTCCAAAATATGGCTCAGGCCTCGAAATTGGGATATTTGGGATATTTTGGTAACTAAAGGGGGGTTTGGGACAAATGTGACCAAACGCCGCTCTCAGTAATTCGCATATGTTGGGTATAAAAGTTAGTAATTTCAAACTGCGAATACGTGCAGACAGCCTGAATTTGGCTCCAAAATATGGCTCGCGCCTCGAAATTGGGATATTTGGGATATTTTGAAAATTGCAGGGGAGTTTGTGCAAAATGTGACTCACTGCTGCTTACAGTACTTGGCGAAAGATGGGTATAAAAATTCGTAATATTAAACTGCCAATACGAGCAGAGAGCCAGAATTTGGCTCCAAAATATGGCTCAGGCCTCGATATTCAGATGGTAGTGATATTTTGAAAACTGCTTGGAGGTTTGCTACAAATGTGACCAAACGCTACTTTCAGTACTTCGCATTTGTTGGGTATAAAAAAATCGTAATTTCAAACTGCGAATAAGTGCAGAGAGCCAGAATTTGGCACCAAAATATGGCTCCGGCCTCGAAATTGGGATGTTTGGGATATTTTGAAAATTGAAGGGGAGTTTGTGCAAAATGTGACTCTCTGCCACTTTCAGTACTTGGCATATGTTGGATATAAAAAGTCGTAAT
Organism: Procambarus clarkii; assembly: GCF_040958095.1. Lineage (NCBI taxonomy): Eukaryota > Metazoa > Arthropoda > Malacostraca > Decapoda > Cambaridae > Procambarus > Procambarus clarkii. The sequence continues at coordinate 167,469 of NC_091225.1, forward strand.
ATCAAACTGCGAATACGTGCAGAGAGCCAGAATTTGGCTCCAAAATATGACTCTGGCCTCAAAATTGGGATGTTTCGGATATTTTGAAGACTGCAGGGAGGTTTGGGACAAATGTGACCAAACGCCGCTGTCAGTACTTGGCATATGTTGGGTATAAAAAAGTCGTAATTTCAAACTGCGAATACGTGCAGAGAGCCAGAATTTGGCTCCAAAATATGGCTCAGGCCTCGAAATTGGGATATTAGGGATATTTTGAAAACTGCAGGGGAGTTTGTGCAAAATGTTACTCACTGCCGCTTTCAGTACTTGGCATTTGTTGGGTATAAAAAGTCGTAATTTCAAACTGCGAATACGTGCAGAGAGCCAGAATTTGGCTCCAAAAAATGGCTCAGGCCTCGAAATTGGGATATTTGTGATATTTTGAAAACTGCAGGGGAGTTTGTGCAAAATGTGACTCACTGCCTTTTTCAGTACTTGGCATATGTTGGGTATAAAAAGTTGTTATTTCAAGCTGCGAATACGTGCAGACAGCCTAAATTTGGCTCTAAAATGTGGCTCAGGCCTCGATATTGGGATGTTTGGGATATTTTGAAAACTGCATGGAAGTTTAGGACATATGTGACCAAACGCCGCATTCAGTACTTGGCATATGTTGGGTATAAAAAGTTGTAATTTCAAACTGCGAATACGTGCAGAGAGCCAAATTTGGCTCCAAAATATGGCTCAGGCCTCGAAATTGGGATGTTTGGGATATTTTGAAAACTGCAGGGAGGTTTGGGACAAATGTGACCAAACGCCGCTTTCAGTTCTTGGCATATGTTGGGTATAAAAAAGTCGCAATTTCAAACTGCGAATACGTGCAGAGAGCCAGAATTCGGCTCCAAAATATGGCCCAGGCCTCGAAATTGGGATATTTGGGATATTTCGAAAACTGCAGGGGAGTTTGTACGAAATATGACTCATTGCCGCTCTCAGGACTAGGCATATGTTGGGTATAAAGGTCGTAATTTGAAACTGCGAATACGTGCATAGAGCCAGAATTTGGCTCCAAAATATGGCTCAGGCCTCGAAATTGGGATATTTGGGATATTTTGGAAACTAAAGGGGGGTTTGGGACAAATGTGACCAAATGCCGCTTTTGGTACTTCGCATATGTTGGGTATAAAAAGTCATAATTTCAAACTGCGAATACGTGCAGAGAGCCAGAATTTGGCTCCAAAATATGGCTCAGGCCTCGAAATTGGGATATTTGGGATATTTTGAAAACTGCAGGGGAGTTTGTGCAAAATGTGACTCACTGCCACTTTCAGTACTTGGCATATGTTGGGTATAAAAAGTCGTTATTTCAAGCTGCGAATACGTGCAGAGAGGCTAAATTGGCTCTAAAATGTGGCTCAGGCCTCGAAATTGGGATGTTTGGGATATTTTGAAAACTGCAGGGAAGTTTGGGACATATGTGACCAAATGCCGCATTCAGTACTTGGCATATGTTGGTGATAAAAAGTTGTAATTTCAAACTGCGAATACGTGCAGAGAGCCAGAATTTGGCTCCAAAATATGGCTCAGGCCTCGAAATTGGGATATTTTGAAAACTGCAGGGGAGTTTGTGCAAAATGTGACTCACTGCCGCTTTCAGTACTTGGCATATGTTTGGTATAAAATTCGTAATTTCAAACTGAGAATACGTGCAGAGAGCCTGAATTTGGCTCAAAAATATGGCTCAGGCCTCGATATTGGAATGTTTGGGATATTTTGAAAACTGCAGGGAGGTTTGGGACAAATGTGACCAAACGCCGCTTTCAGTACTTTGCATATGTTGGGGATAAAAAAGTAGTAATTTCAAACTGCGAATACGTGCAGAGACACACAATTTGTGTCCAAAATAAAGCTCAGGCCTCGAAATTGTGATGTTTGGGTTATTTTGAAAACTGCAGGGAGGTTTGGGACAAATGTGACCAAACGCCGCTCTCAGCAATTCGCATATGTTGGGTATAAAAAGTAGTAATTTCAAACTGCGAATACGTGCAGACAGCCTGAATTTGGCTCCAAAATATGGCTCGCGCCTCGAAATTGGGATATTTGGGATATTTTGAAAATTGCAGGGGAGTTTGTGCAAAATGTGACTCACTGCTGCTTTCAGTACTTGGCGTATGATGGGTATAAAAATTCGTAATATTAAACTGCCAATACGTGCAGAGAGCCAGAATTTGGCTCCAAAATATGGCTCAGGCCTCGATATTAAGATGGTAGTGATATTTTGAAAACTGCTTGGAGGTTTGCTACAAATGTGAACAAACGCTACTTTCAGTACTTCGCATTTGTTGGGTATAAAAAATTCGTAAATTCAAACTGCGAATAAATGCAGAGAGCCAGAATTTGGCACCAAAATATGGCTCTGGCCTCGAAATTGGGATGTTTGGGATATTTTGAAAATTGAAGGGGAGTTTGTGCAAAATGTGACTCTCTGCCACTTTCAGTACTTGGCATATGTTGGATATAAAAAGTCCTAATATCAAACTGCGAATACGTGCAGAGAGCCAGAATTTGGCTCCAAAATATGACTCTGGCTTAAAAATTGGGATGTTTCGGATATTTTGAAGACTGCAGGGAGGTTTGGGACAAATGTGACCAAACGCCGCTGTCAGTACTTGGTATATGTTGGGTATAAAAAAGTCGTAATTTCAAACTGCGAATACGTGCAGAGAGCCAGAATTTGGCTCCAAAATATGGCTCAGGCCTCGAAATTGGGATATTAGGGATATTTTGAAAACTGCAGGGGAGTTTGTGCAAAATGTTACTCACTGCCTTTTTCAGTACTTGGCATATGTTGGATATAAAAAGTCGTAATATCAGACTGCGAATACGTGCAGAGAGCCAGAATTTGGCTCCAAAATATGGCTCAGGCCTAGAAATTGGGGTATTTGGGATATTTTGAAACCTGCAGGGGAGTTTGTGCAAAATGTGACTCACTGCTGCTTTCAGTACTCGGCATATGTTGGGTATAAAAATTCGCAATTTCAAACTGCCAATACGTGCTGAGAGCCAGAATTTGGCTCCAAAATATGGCTCAGGCCTCGAAATTGGGATATTTAGGATATTTTGAAAACTGCAGGGGAGTTTGTGCAAAATGTTACTCACTGCCGCTTTCAGTACTTGGCATTTGTTGGGTATAAAAAGTCGTAATTTCAAACTGCCAATACGTGCAGAGAGCCTGAATTTGGCTCTAAAATATGGCTCAGGGCTCGAAATTGGGATGTTTGATATATTTTGAAAACGGCAGGGGGGATTGGGACAAATGTGTCCAAACGCCGCTTTCAGTTCTTGGCATATGTTGGGTATAAAAAAGTCGCAATTTCAAACTGCAAATACGTGCAGAGAGCCAGAATTTGGCTCCAAAAAATGGCGCAGGCCTCGAAATTGGGATATTTGGGATATTTTGAAAACCGCAGGGGAGTTTATGCAAAATGTGACTCACTGCCGCTTTCAGGACTAGGCGTATGTTGGGTATAAAAAAGTCGTAATTTCAAACTGCGAATACGTGCAGAGAGCCAGAATTTGGCTCCAAAATATGGCTCAGGCCTCAAAATTGGGATGTTTGGGAGGTTTTGAAAACTGCAGGGGGGTTTGGGACAAATGTGACCAAATGCCGCTTTCGGTACTTCGCATATGTTGGGTATAAAAAGTCGGAATTTCAAACTGCGAATACGTGCAGAGAGCCAGAATTTGGCTTCAAAAAAATTGCTCAGGCCTCGAAATTGGGATATTTGCGATATTTTGAAAACTGCAGAGGAGTTTATGCAAAATGTGACTCGCTGCCTTTTTCAGTACTTGGCATATGTTGGGTATAAAAAGTCGTAATTTCAAACTGAGAATACGTGCAGAGAGCCTGAATTTGGCTCCAAAATATGGCTCAGGTCTCGATATTGGAATGTTTGGGATATTTTGAAAACTGCAGGGAGATTTGGGACAAATGTCACCAAACGCCGCTTTCGGTACTTTGCATATGTTGGGTATAAAAAAGTAGTAATTTCAAACTGCGAATACTTGCAGAGAGCCAGAATTTGGCTCCAAAATATGGCTCAGGCCTCGAAATTATGATGTTCGGGATATTTTGAAAATTGCAGAAGGGATTGGGACAAATATGACCAAACGCCGCTTTCAGTACTTAGCATATGTTGGGTATAAAAAGTCATAATTTCAAACTGCGAATACGTGCAGAGAGCCTGAATTTGACTCCAAAATGTGGCTCAGGCCTCGAAAATGGGATATTTGGGATATTCCGAAAACTGCAGGGGAGTTTGTGCAAAATGTGACTCACTGCCACTCTCAGGACTTGGCATATGTTGGGTATAAAAAGTCGTAATTTCAAACTGCGACTACGTGCAGAGAGCCAGAATTTGGCTCCAAAATATGGCTCAGGCCTCGAAATTGGGATATTTGGGATATTTTGAAAACTGCAGGGGAGTTTGTGCAAAATGTGACTCACTGCCACTTTCAGTACTTGGCATATGTTGGGTATAAAAAGTCGTTATTTCAAGCTGCGAATACGTGCAGAGAGGCTAAATTTGGTTCTAAAATGTGGCTCAGGCCTCGAAATTGGGATGTTTAGGATATTTTGAAAACTGCAAGGAAGTTTGGGACATATGTGACCAAATGCCGCATTCAGTACTTGGCATATGTTGCGGATAAAAAGTTGTAATTTCAAACTGCGAATACGTGCAGAGAGCCAGAATTTGGCTCCAAAATATGGCTCAGGCCTCGAAATTGAGATATTTGGGATATTTTGAAAACTGCAGGGGAGTTTGTGCAAAATGTGACTCACTGCCGCTTTCAGTACTTGGCATATGTTCGTTATAAAATTCGTAATTTCAAACTGAGAATACGTGCATAGAGCCTGAATTTGGCTCCAAAATATGACTCAGGCCTCGATATTGGAATGTTTGGGATATTTTGAAAACTGCAGGGAGGTTTGGGCCAAATGTGACCAAACGCCGCTTTTAGTACTTTGCATATGTTGGGTATAAAAAAAGTAGTAATTTCAAACTGCGAATACGTGCAGAGACACACAATTTGTCTCCAAAATATCGCTCAGGCCACGAAATTGTGATGTTTGGGATATTTTGAAAACTGCAGGGAGGTTTGGGACAAATGTGACCAAACGCCGCTCTCAGTAATTCGCATATGTTGGGTATAAAAAGTCGTAATTTCAAACTGCGAATACGTGCACACAGCCTGAATTTGGCTCCAAAATATGGCTCGCACCTCGAAATTGGGATATTTGGGATATTTTGAAAATTGCAGGGGAGTTTGTGCAAAATGTGACTCACTGCTGCTTTCAGTACTTCGCATATGTTGGATATAAAAAGTCGTAATATCAAACTGCGAATACGTGCAGAGAGCCAGAATTTGGCTCCAAAATATGGCTCAGGCCTCGAAATTGGGATGTTTGGGATATTTTGAAGACTGAAGGGAGGTTTGGGACAAATGTGACCAAATGCCGCTTTCAGTATTTGGCATAAGTTGGGTTTAAAAAAGTCGCAATTTCAAACTGCGAATACGTGCAGAGAGCCAGAATTCGGCTCCAAAATATGGCTCAGGCCTCGAAATTGGGATATTTGGGATATTTCGAAAACTGTAGGGGAGTTTGTACGAAATATGACTCATTGCCGCTCTCAGGACTTGGCATATGTTGGGTATAAAGGTCGTAATTTGAAACTGCGAATACGTGCATAGAGCCAGAATTTGGCTCCAAAATATGGCTCAGGCCTCGAAATTGGGATATTTGGGATATTTTGGTAACTAAAGGGGGGTTTGGGACAAATGTGACCAAATGCCGCTTTTGGTACTTCGCATATGTTGGGTATAAAAAGTCATAATTTCAAACTGCGAATACGTGCAGAGAGCCTGAATTTGACTCCAAAATGTGGCTCAGGCCTCGAAATTGGGATATTTCGAAAACTGCAGGGGAGTTTGTGCAAAATGTGACTCACTGCCGCTCTCAGGACTTGGCATATGTTGGGTATAAAAAGTCGTAATTTCAAACTGCCAATACGTGCTGAGAGCCACAATTTCGCTCCAAAATATGGCTCAGGCCTCGAAATTGGGATATTTGGGATATTTTGAAAACTGCAGGGGAGTTTGTACAGAATGTTACTCACTGCCTCTTTCAGTACTTGGCATTTGTTGGGTATAAAAAGTCATAATTTCAAACTGCGAATACGTGCAGAGAGCCTGAATTTGGCTCTAAAATATGGCTCAGGGCTCGAAATTGGGATGTTTGATATATTTTGAAAACGGCAGGGGATATTGGGACAAATGTGTCCAAACGCCGCATTCAGTTCTTGGCATATGTTGGGTATAAAAAAGTCGCAATTTCAAACTGCAAATACGTGCAGAGAGCCAGAATTTGGCTCCAAAAAATGGCTCAGTCCACGAAATTGGGATATTTGGGATATTTTGTAAACTGCAGGGGGGTTTGGGACAAATGTGACCAAATGCCGCTTTCGGTACTTTGCATATGTTGGGTATAAAAAGTTGCAATTTCAAACTGCGAATACGTGCAGAGAGCCAGAATTTGGCTCCAAAAAATGGCTCAGGCCTCTAAATTGGGATATTTGCGATATTTTGAAAACTGCAGGGGAGTTTGTGCAAAATGTGACTCACTGCCTTTTTCAGTACTTGGCATATGTTGGGTATAAAAAGTCGTTATTTCAAGCTGCGAATACGTGCAGAGAGCCTAAATTTGGCTCTAAATTGTGGCTCAGGCCTCGAAATTGGGATGTTTGGGATATTTTGAAAACTGCATGGAAGTTTGGGACATATGTCACCAAACGCCGCATTCAGTACTTGGCATATGTTGGGTATAAAAAGTTGTAATTTCAAACTGCGAATACGTTCAGAGAGCCAAATTTTGGCTCCAAAATATGGCTCAGGCCTCGAAATTGGGATATTTTGAAAACTGTAGGGGAGTTTGTGCAAAATGTGACTCACTGCCACTTTCAGTACTTGGCATATGTTGGGTATAAAAAGTCGTAATTTCAAACTGAGAATACGTGCAGAGAGCCTGAATTTGGCTCCAAAATATGGCTCAGGCCTCGATATTGGAATGTTTGGGATATTTTGAAAACTGCAGTGAGGTTTGGGACAAATGTCACCAAATGCCGCTTTCAGTACTTTGCTTATGTTGGGTATAAAAAAGTAGTAATTTCAAACAGCGAATACGTGCAGAGAGCCAGAATTTGGCTCCAAAATATGGCTCAGGCCTCGAAATTGTGATGTTCGGGATATTTTGAAAATTGCAGGGGGGATTGGGACAAATGTGACCAAACGCCGCTTTCAGTACTTGGCATATGTTGGGTATAAAAAAGTAGTAATTTCAAACTGCGAATACGTGCAGAGAGCCAGAATTTGGCACCAAAATATGGCTCAGGCCTCGAAATTGGGATGTTTGGGATATTTTGAAAACTGCAGGGGAGTTTGTGCAAAATGTGACTCTCTGCCACTTTCAGTACTTGGCATATGTTGGATATAAAAAGTCGTAATATCAAACTGTGAATACGTGCAGAGAGCCAGAATGTGGCTCCAAAATATGGCTCAGGCCTCGAAATTGGGATGTTTGGGATATTTTGAAGACTGCAGGGAGGTTTTGGACAAATGTGACCAAGCGCCGCTTTCAGTACTTGGCATATGTTGGGTATAAAAAATTCGTAATTTCAAACTGCGAATACGTGCAGAGAGCCAGAATTTGGCTCCAAAACATGGCTCAGGCCTCGAAATTGGGATATTTGGGATATTTCGAAAACTGCAGGGAAGTTTGTGCAAAATGTGACTCACTGCCACTTTCAGGACTTAGCATATGTTGGGTATAAAAAGTCGTAATTTCAAACTGCGAATACGTGTATAGAGCCAGAATTTGGCTCAAAAATATGGCTAAGGCCTCGAAATTGGGATGTTTGGGATATTTTGAAAACTGCAGAGGGATTAGGACAAATGTGACCAAATGCCGCTTTCAGTAATTGGCATATGTTGGGTTTAAAAAAGTCGCAATTTCAAACTGCGTAAACGTTCAGAGAGCCAGAATTCGGCTCCAAAATATTGCTCAGGCCTCGAAATTGGGATATTTGGGATATTTCGAAAACTGCAGGGGAGTTTGTTCGAAATGTGACTTATTGACGCTTTCAGGACTAGGCATATGTTGGGTATAAAAAGTCGTAATTTGAAACTGCGAATACGGGCATAGAGCCAGAATTTGGCTCCAAAATATGGCTCAGGCCTCGAAATTGGGATGTGTGGGATATTTTGAAAACTGCAGGGAGGTTTGGGACAAATGTGACCAAACGGTGCTTTCAGTACTTCGCATTTGTTGGGTATAAAAATTCGTAATTTCAAACTGCGAATACGTGCAGAGAGCCAGAATTTGGCACCAAAATATGGCTCAGGCCTCGAAATTGGGATGTTTGGGATATTTTGAAAACTGCAGGGCAGTTTGTGCAAGATGTGACTCTCTGCCACTTTCAGTACTTGGCATATGTTGGATATAAAAAGTCGTAATATCAAACGGCGAATACGTGCAGAGAGCCAGAATGTGGCTCCAAAATATGGCTCAGGCCTCGAAATTGGGATGTTTGGGATATTTTGAAGACTGCAGGGAGGTTTGGTACAAATGTGACCAAGCACTGCTTTCAGTACTTGGCATATGTTGGGTATAAAAAAGTCGTAATTTCAAACTGCGAATACGTGCAGAGAGCCAGAATTTGGCTCCAAAACATGGCTCTGGCCTCGAAATTGGGATATTTGGGATATTTCGAAAGCTGCAGGGGAGATTGTGCAAAATGTGACTCACTGCCGCTTTCAGGACTTAGCATATGTTGGGTATAAAAAGTCGTAATTTCAAACTGCGAATACGTGTATAGAGCCAGAATTTGGCTCCAAAATATGGCTCAGGCCTCGAAATAGGGATGTTTGGGATATTTTGAAAACTACAGAGGGATTGGGACAAATGTGACCAAATGCCGCTTTCAGTATTTGGCATATGTTGGGTTTAAAAAAGTCGCAATTTCAAACTGCGAATACGTGCAGAGAGCCAGAATTTGGCTCCAAAATATGGCTCAGGCCTCGAAATTGGGATATTTGGGTTATTTCGAAAACTGCAGGGGAGTTTGTACGAAATATGACTCATTGCCACTCTCAGGACTAGGCATATGTTGGGTATAAAAAGTCGTAATTTCAAACTGCGAATACATGCAGAGAGCCAGAATTTGGCTCCAAAATATGGCTCAGGCCTCGAAATTGGGATATTTGGGATATTTTGGTAACTAAAGGGGGGTTTGGGACAAATGTGACCAAATGCCGCTTTTGGTACTTCACATATGTTGGGTATAAAAAGTCAGAATTTCAAACTGCGAATACGTGCAGAGAGCCTGAATTTGACTCCAAAATATGGCTCAGGCCTCGAAATTGGGATATTTCGAAAACTGCAGGGGAGTTTGTGCAAAATGTGACTCACTGCCGCTTTCAGTACTTGGCATATGTTCGTTATAAAATTCGTAATTTCAAACTGAGAATACGTGCAGACAGCCTGAATTTGGCTCCAAAATATGGCTCGCGCCTCGAAATTGGGATATTTGGGATATTTTGAAAATTGCAGGGGAGTTTGTGCAAAATGTGACTCACTGCTGCTTTCAGTACTTCGCATATGTTGGATATAAAAAGTCGTAATATCAAACTGCGAATACGTGCAGAGAGCCAGAATGTGGCTCCAAAATATGGCTCAGGCCTCGAAATTGGGATGTTTGGGATATTTTGAAGACTGCAGGGAGGTTTGGGACAAATGTGACCAAATGCCGCTTTCAGTATTTGGCATAAGTTGGGTTTAAAAAAGTCGCAATTTCAAACTGCGAATACGTGCAGAGAGCCAGAATTCGGCTCCAAAATATGGCTCAGGCCTCGAAATTGGGATATTTGGGATATTTCGAAAACTGCAGGGGAGTTTGTACGAAATATGACTCATTGCCGCTCTCAGGACTAGGCATATGTTGGGTATAAAGGTCGTAATTTGAAACTGCGAATACGTGCATAGAGCCAGAATTTGGCTCCAAAATATGGCTCAGGCCTCGAAATTGGGATATTTGGGATATTTTGGTAACTAAAGGGGGGTTTGGGACAAATGTGACCAAATGCCGCTTTTGGTACTTCGCATATGTTGGGTAAAAAAAAGTCATAATTTCAAACTGCGAATACGTGCAGAGAGCCTGAATTTGACTCCAAAATGTGGCTCAGGCCTCGAAATTGGGATATTTGGGATATTTCGAAAACTGAAGGGGAGTTTGTGCAAAATGTGACTCACTGCCGCTCTCAGGACTTGGCATTTGTTGGGTATAAAAAGTCGTAATTTCAAACTGCGAATACGTGCAGAGAGCCAGAATTTGGCTCCAAAATATGGCTCAGGCCTCGAAATTGGGATATTTGGGATATTTTGAAAACTGCAGGGGAGTTTGTGCAAAATGTGACTCACTGCCACTTTCAGTACTTGGCATATGTTGGGTATAAAAAGTCGTTATTTCAAGCTGCGAATACGTGCAGAGAGGCTAAATTTGGCTCTAAAATGTGGCTCAGGCCTCGAAATTGGGTTGTTTGGGATATTTTGAAAACTGCAGGGAAGTTTGGGACATATGTGACCAAATGCCGCATTCAGTACTTGGCATATGTTGCGGATAAAAAGTTGTAATTTCAAACTGCGAATACGTGCAGAGAGCCAGAATTTGACTCCAAAATATGGCTCAGGCCTCGAAATTGGGATATTTTGAAAACTGCAGGGGAGTTTGTGCAAAATGTGACTCACTGCCGCTTTCAGTACTTGGCATATGTTCGGTATAAAATTCGTAATTTCAAACTGAGAATACGTGCAGAGAGCCTGAATTTGGCTCCAAAATATGGGTCAGGCCTCGATATTGGAATGTTTGGGATATTTTGAAAACTGCAGGGAGGTTTGGGACAAATGTGACCAAACGCCGCTTTCAGTACTTTGCATATGTTGGGTATTAAAAAGTAGTAATTTCAAACTGCGAATACGTGCAGAGACACACAATTTGTCTCCAAAATAAAGCTCAGGCTTCGAAATTGTGATGTTTGGGATATTTTGAAAACTGCAGGGAGGTTTGGGACAAATGTGACCAAACGCCGCTCTCAGTAATTCGCATATGTTGGGTATAAAAAGTAGTAATTTCAAACTGCGAATACGTGCAGACAGCCTGAATTTGGCTCCAAAATATGGCTCGCGCCTCGAAATTGGGATATTTGGGATATTTTGAAAATTGCAGGGGAGTTTGTGCAAAATGTGACTCGCTGCTGCTTTCAGTACTTGGCGTATGATGGGTATAAAAATTCGTAATATTAAACTGCGAATACGTGCAGAGAGCCAGAATTTGGCTCCAAAATATGGCTCAGGCCTCGATATTATGATGGTAGTGATATTTTGAAAACTGCTTGGAGGTTTATAACAAATGTGACCAAACGCTGCTTTCAGTACTTCGCATTTGTTGGGTATAAAAAATTCGTAATTTCAAACTGCGAATAAGTGCAGAGAGCCAGAATTTGGCACCAAAATACGGCTCCGGCCTCGAAATTGGGATGTTTGGGATATTGTGAAAATTGCAGGGGAGTTTGTGCAAAATGTGACTCACTGCTGCTTTCAGTACTTGGCGTATGATGGGTATAAAAATTCGTAATATTAAACTGCGAATACGTGCAGAGAGCCAGAATTTGGCTCCAAAATATGACTCTGGCCTCAAAATTGGGATGTTTCGGATATTTTGAAGACTACAGGGAGGTTTGGGACAAATGTGACCAAACGCCGCTTTCAGTACTTGGCATATGTTGGGTATAAAAAAGTCGTAATTTCAAATTGCGAAAACGTGCAGAGAGCCAGAATTTGGCTCCAAAATATGGCTCAGGCCTCGAAATTGGGGAATTTTGGATATTTTAAAACCTGCAGGGGAGTTTGTGCAAAATGTGACTCACTGCTGCTTTCAGTGCTCGGCATATGTTGGGTATAAAAATTCGCAATTTCAAACTGCCAATACGTGCTGAGAGCCAGAATTTGGCTCCAAAATATGGCTCAGGCCTCGAAATTGGGATATTTGGGATATTTTGAAAACTGCAGGGGAGTTTGTGAAAAATGTCACTCACTGCCGCTTTCAGTACTTGGCATTTGTTGGGTATAAAAAGTCGTAATTTCAAACTGCGAATACGTGCAGAGAGCCTGAATTTGGCTCTAAAATATGGCTCAGGGCTCGAAATTGGGATGTTTGACATATTTTGAAAACGGCAGGGGGGATTGGGACAAATGTGTCCAAACGCCGCATTCAGTTCTTGGCATATGTTGAGTATAAAAAAGTCGGAATTTCAAACTGCAAATACGTGCAGAGAGCCAGAATTTGGCTCCAAAAAATGGCTCAGGCCTCGAAATTGGGATATTTGGGATATTTTGTAAACTGCAGGGGAGTTTATGCAAAATGTGACTCACTGCCGCTTTCAGGACTTGGCATATGTTGGGTATAAAAAAGTCGGAATTTCAAACTGCAAATACGTGCAGAGAGCCAGAATTTGGCTCCAAAAAATGGCTCAGGCCTCGAAATTGGGATATTTGGGATATTTTGTAAACTGCAGGGGAGTTTATGCAAAATGTGACTCACTGCCGCTTTCAGGACTTGGCATATGTTGGGTATAAAAAAGTCGTAATTTCAAACTGCGAATACGTGCAGAGAGCCAGAATTTGGCTCCAAAATACGGCTCAGGCCTCAAAATTGGGATGTTTGGGATATTTTGAAAACTGCAGGGGGGTTTGGGACAAATGTGACCAAATGCCGCTTTCGGTACTTCGCATATGTTGGGTATAAAAAGTCGCAATTTCAAACTGCGAATACGTGCAGAGAGCCAAATTTTGGCTCCAAAATATGGCTCAGGCCTCGAAATTGGGATATTTTGAAAACTGCAGGGGAGTTTATGCAAAATGTGACTCACTGCCTTTTTCAGTACTTTGCATTTGTTCGGTATAAAAAGTCGTTATTTCAAGCTGCGAATACGTGCAGAGAGCCTAAATTTGGCTCTAAAATGTGGCTCAGGCCTCGAAATTGGGATGTTTGGGATATTTTGAAAACTGCATGGAAGTTTGGGACATATGTCACCAAACGCCGCATTCAGTACATGGCATATGTTGGGTATAAAAAGTTGTAATTTCAAACTGCGAATACGTGCAGAGAGCCAAATTTTGGCTCCAAAATATGGCTCAGGCCTCGAAATTGGGATATTTTGAAAACTGTAGGGGAGTTTGTGCAAAATGTGACTCACTGCCACTTTCAGTACTTGGCATATGTTGGGTATAAAAAGTCGTAATTTCAAACTGAGAATACGTGCAGAGAGCCTGAATTTGGCTCCAAAATATGGCTCAGGCCTCGATATTGGAATGTTTGGGATATTTTGAAAACTGCAGGAAGGTTTGGGACAAATGTCACCAAACGCCGCTTTCAGTACTTTGCTTATGTTGGGTATAAAAAAGTAGTAATTTCAAACTGCGAATACGTGCAGAGAGCCAGAATTTGGCTCCAAAATATGGCTCAGGCCTCGAAATTGTGATGTTCGGGATATTTTGAAAATTGCAGAGAGGTTTGGGACAAATGTGACCAAATGCCGCTTTCAGTACTTGGCATATGTTGGGTATAAAAAAGTAGTAATTTCAAACTGCGAATACGTGCAGCGAGACACAATTTGTCTCCAAAATATCGCTCAGGCCTCGAAATTGGGATGTTTGGTATATTTTGAAAACTGCAGGGAGGTTTGGGACAAATGTGACCAAACGCTGCTTTCAGTACTTCGCATTTGCTGGGTATAAAAAAATCGTAATTTCAAACTGCGAATACGTGCAGAGAGCCAGAATTTGGCACCAAAATATGGCTCAGGCCTCGAAATTGGGATGTTTGGGATATTTTGAAAACTGCAGGGGAGTTTGTGCAAAATGTGACTCACTGCCGCTTTCAGTACTTGTCGTATGATGGGTATAAAAAGTCGTAATATTAAACTGCGAATACGTGCAGAGAGCCAGAATTTGGCTCCAAAATATGGCTCAGGCCTCGATATTAAGATGGTAGGGATATTTTGAAAACTGCAGGGAGGTTTGGGACAAATGTGACCAAACGCTGCTTTCAGTACTTCGCATTTGCTGGGTATAAAAAATTCGTAATTTCAAACTGCGAATACGTGCAGAGAGCCAGAATTTGGCTCCAAAATATGGCTCAGGCCTCGAAATTGGGATATTTGGGATATTTTGAAAACTGCAGGGGAGTTTGTGCAAAATGTGACTCACTGCCACTTTCAGTACTTGGCATATGTTGGGTATAAAAAGTCGTTATTTCAAGCTGCGAATACGTGCAGAGAGGCTAAATTTGGCTCTAAAATGTGGCTCAGGCCTCGAAATTGGGTTGTTTGGGATATTTTGAAAACTGCAGGGAAGTTTGGGACATATGTGACCAAATGCCGCATTCAGTACTTGGCATATGTTGCGGATAAAAAGTTGTAATTTCAAACTGCGAATACGTGCAGAGAGCCAGAATTTGACTCCAAAATATGGCTCAGGCCTCGAAATTGGGATATTTTGAAAACTGCAGGGGAGTTTGTGCAAAATGTGACTCACTGCCACTTTCAGTACTTGGCATATGTTGGGTATAAAAAGTCGTTATTTCAAGCTGCGAATACGTGCAGAGAGGCTAAATTTGGCTCTAAAATGTGGCTCAGGCCTCGAAATTGGGTTGTTTGGGATATTTTGAAGACTGCAGGGAGGTTTGGGACAAATGTGACCAAGCGCCGCTTTCAGTACTTGGCATATGTTGGGAATAAAAAATTCGTAATTTCAAACTGCGAATACGTGCAGAGAGCCAGAATTTGGCTCCAAAACATGGCTCAGGCCTCGAAATTGGGATATTTGGGATATTTCGAAAACTGCAGGGGAGTTTGTGCAAAATGTGACTCACTGCCGCTTTCAGGACTTAGCATATGTTGGGTATAAAAAGTCGTAATTTCAAACTGCGAATACGTGTATAGAGCCAGAATTTGGCCCCAAAATATGGCTCAGGCCTCGAAATTGGGATGTTTGGGATATTTTGAAAACTGCAGAGGGATTGGGACAAATGTGACCAAATGCCGCTTTCAGTAATTGGCATATGTTGGGTTTAAAAAAGTCGCAATTTCAAACTGCGAATACGTGCAGAGAGCCAGAATTCGGCTCCAAAATATTGCTCAGGCCTCGAAATTGGGATATTTGGGATATTTTGAAAACTGCAGGGGGGTTTGGAACAAATGTGACCAAATGCCGCTTTCGGTACTTCGCATATGTTGGGTATAAAAAGTCATAATTTCAAACTGCGAATACGTGCAGAGAGCCAAATTTTGGCTCCAAAACATGGCTCAGGTCTCGAAATTGGGGTATTTTGAAAACTGCAGGGGAGTTTGTGCAAAATGTGACTCACTGCCACTTTCAGTACTTGGCATATGTTGGGTATAAAAAGTCGTAAATTCAAACTGAGAATACGTACAGAGAGCCTGAATTTGGCTCCAAAATATGGCTCAGGCCTCGATATTGGAATGTTTGGGATATTTTGAAAACTGCAGGGAGGTTTGGGTCAAATGTGACCAAACGCCGCTTTCAGTACTTGGCATATGTTGGGTATAAAAAAGTCGCAATTTCAAACTGCGAATACGTGCAGAGAGCCAGAATTCGGCTCCAAAATATGGCTCAGGCCTCGAAATTGGGATATTTGGGATATTTCGAAAACTGCAGGGGAGTTTGTGCAAAATGTGACTCATTGCCGCTTTCAGGACTAGGCATATGTTGGGTATAAAAAGTCGTAATTTAAAACTGCGAATACATGCATAGAGCCAAAATTTGGCTTTAAAACATGGCTCAGGCCTCGAAATTGGCATGTTTTGAATATTTTGAAAACTGCAGAGGGGTTTGGGACAAATATGACCAAACGCCGCTTGCTGTACGTGGCATATGTTGGGTATAAAAAGTCGTAATTTCAAACTGCGAATACGTGCAGAGAGCCAGAATTTGGCTCCAAAATATGGCTCAGGCCTCGAAATTGGGATATTTGGGATATTTTGAAAACTGCAGGGGAGTTTGTGCAAAATGTGACTCTCTGCCGCTTTCAGTACTTGGCATATGTTGGGTATAAAAAGTCGTAATTTCAAACTGCGAATACGTGCAGAGAGCCAGAATTTGGCTCCAAAATATGGCTCAGGCATCGAAATTGGAATGTTTGGGATATTTTGAAAACTGCTGGGGGGATTGGGACAAATGTGACCAAACGCCGCTTTCAGTACTTGGCATATGTTGGGTATAAAAAAGTCGCAATTTCAAACTGCGAATACGTGAATAGACCCAAAATTTTGCTCCAAAATATGGCTCAGGTCTCGAAATTGGCATGTTTAGGATATTTTGAAAACTGCAGATGGATTTGTGACAAATGTGACCAAATGCTGCTTTCAGTACTTCGCATATTTGGGTATAAAATCGTAATTTCAAACTGCGAATACGTGCAGAGAGCCTGAATTTGACTCCAAATAATAGCTCAGGCCTCGAAATTGGGATATTTGGGATATTTCGAAAACTGCAGGGGAGTTTGTGCAAAATGTGACTCTCTGCCACTTTCAGTACTTGGCATATGTTGGATATAAAAAGTCGTAATATCAAACTGCGAATACGTGCAGAGAGCCAGAATTTGGTTCCAAAATATGACTCTGGCCTCAAAATTGGGATGTTTCGGATATTTTGAAGACTGCAGGGAGGTTTGGGACAAATGTGCCCAAACGCCGCTTTCAGTACTTGGCATATGTTGGGTATAAAAAAGTCGTAATTTCAAACTGCGAATACGTGCAGAGAGCCAGAATTTGGCTCCAAAATATGGCTCAGGCCTCGAAATTGGGGTATTTGGGATATTTTGAAACCTGCAGGGGAGTTTGTGCAAAATGTGACTCACTGCTGCTTTCAGTATTCGGCATATGTTGGGTATAAAAATTCGCAACTTCAAACTGCCAATACGTGCTGAGAGCCAGAATTTGGCTCCAAAATATGGCTCAGGCCTCGAAATTGGGATATTTGGGATATTTTGAAAACTGCAGGGGAGTTTGTGCAAAATGTTACTCACTGTCGCTTTCAGTACTTGGCATTTGTTGGGTATAAAAAGTCGTTTTTTCAAACTGCGAATACGTGCAGAGAGCCTGAATTTGGCTCTAAAATATATCTCTGGGCTCGAAATTGGGATGTTTGATATATTTTGAAAACGGCAAGGGGGATTGGGACAAATGTGTCCAAACGCCGCTTTCAGTTCTTGGCATATGTTGGGTATAAAAAAGTCGCAATTTCAAACTGCAAATACGTGCAGAGAGCGTGAATTTGGCTCCAAAAAATGGCTCAGGTCTCGAAATTGGGATATTTGGGATATTTTGAAAACTGCAGGGGAGTTTATGCAAAATGTGACTCACTGCCGCTTTCAGGACTTGGCATTTGTTGGGTATAAAAAGTCGTAATTTCAAACTGCGAATACGTGCAGAGAGCCTGAATTTGGCTCTAAAATGTGGCTCAGGCCTCGAAATTGGGATGTTTGGGATATTTTGAAAACTGCATGGAAGTTTGGGACATATGTCACCAAACGCCGCATTCAGTACTTGGCATATGTTAGTATAAAAAGTTGTAATTTCAAAATGCGAATACGTTCAGAGAGCCAAATTTTGGTTCCAAAATATGGCTCAGGCCTCGAAATTGGGATATTTGGAAAACTGCAGGGGAGTTTGTGCAAAATGTGACTCACTGCCACTTTCAGTACTTGGCATATGTTGGGTATAAAAAGTCGTAATTTCAAACTGAGAATACGTGCAGAGAGCCTGAATTTGGCTCCAAAATATGGCTCAGGCCTCGATATTGGAATGTTTTGGATATTTTGAAAACTGCAGGGAGGTTTGGGACAAATGTCACCAAACGCCGCTTTCAGTACACTGCATATGTTGGGTATAAAAAAGTAGTAATTTCAAACTGCGAATACGTGCAGAGAGCCAGAATTTGTCTCCAAAATATCACTCAGGCCTCGTAATTGGGATGTTTGGGATATTTTGAAAACTGCAGGGAGGTTTGGGACAAATGTGACCAAACGCCGCTCTCAGTAATTCGCATATGTTGAGTATAAAAAGTCGTAATTTCAAACTGCGAATATGTGCAGACAGCCTGAATTTGGCTCCAAAATATGGATCAAGCCTCGAAATTGGGATATTTATGATATTTTGAAAACTGCAGGGGACTTTGTTCAAAATGTGACTCACTGCCGCTTTCAGTACTTGGCATATGATGGGTATAAAAAGTCGTAATATTAAACTGCGAATACGTGCAGAGAGCCAGAATTTGGCTCCAAAATATGGCTCAGGCCTCGATATTAAGATGGAAGGGATATTTTGAAAACTGCAGGGAGGTTTTGGACAAATGTGACCAAACGCTGCTTTCAGTACTTCGCATTTGCTGGGTATAAAAAAATCGTAATTTCAAACTGCGAATACGTGCAGAGAGCCAGAATTTGGAACCAAAATATGGCTCTGGCCTCGAAATTGGGATGTTTGGGATATTTTGAAAACTGCAGGGGAGTTTGTGCAAAATGTGACTCTCTGCCACTTTCAGTACTTGGCATATGTTGGATATAAAAAGTCGTAATATCAAACTGCAAATACGTGCAGAGAGCCAGAATGTGGCTCCAAAATATGGCTCAGGCCTCGAAATTGGGATGTTTGGGATATTTTGAAGACTGCAGGGAGGTTTGGGACAAATGTGACCAAGCGCCGCTTTCAGTACTTGGCATATGTTGGATATAAAAAAGTCGTAATTTCAAACTGCGAATACGCGCAGAGAGCCAGAATTTGGCTCCAAAACATGGCTCAGGCCTCGAAATTGGGATATTTGGGATATTTCGAAAACTGCAGGGGAGTTTGTGCAAAATGTGACTCACTGCCGCTTTCAGGACTTAGCATATGTTGGGTATAAAAAGTCGTAATTTCAAACTGCGAATACGTGTATAGAGCCAGAATTTGGCTCCAAAATATGGCTCAGGCCTCGAAATTGGAATGTTTGGGATATTTTGAAAACTGCAGAGGGATTGGGACAAATGTGACCAAATGCCGCTTTCAGTATTTGGCATTTGTTGGGTTTAAAAAAGTCGCAATTTCAAACTGCGAATACGTGCAGAGAGCCTGAATTTGACTCCAAAATATGGCTCAGGCCTCGAAATTGGGATATTTGGGATATTTCGAAAACTGCAGGGGAGTTTGTGCAAAATGTGACTCACTGCCGCTCTCAGGACTTGGCATATGTTGGGTATAAAAAGTCTTAATTTCAAACTGCGAATACGTGCAGAGATCCAGAATTTAGCTCCAAAATATGGCTCAGGCCTCGAAATTGGGATATTTAGGATATTTTGAAAACTGCAGGGGAGTTTATGCAAAATGTGACTCACTGCCGCTTTCAGGACTTGGCATTTATTGGGTATAAAAAGTCGTAATTTCAAACTGCGAATACGTGCAGAGAGCCTGAATTTGGCTCTAAAATGTGGCTCAGGCCTCGAAATTGGGATGTTTGGGATATTTTGAAAACTGCATGGAAGTTTGGGACATATGTCACCAAACGCCGCATTCAGTACTTGGCATATGTTAGTATAAAAAGTTGTAATTTCAAAATGCGAATACGTTCAGAGAGCCAAATTTTGGTTCCAAAATATGGCTCAGGCCTCGAAATTGGGATATTTGGAAAACTGCAGGGGAGTTTGTGCAAAATGTGACTCACTACCACTTTTAGTACTTGGCATATGTTGGGTATAAAAAGTCGTAATTTCAAACTGAGAATACGTGCAGAGAGCCTGAATTTGGCTCCAAAATATGGCTCAGGCCTCGATATTGGAATGTTTTGGATATTTTGAAAACTGCAGGGAGGTTTGGGACAAATGTCACCAAACGCCGCTTTCAGTACACTGCATATGTTGGGTATAAAAAAGTAGTAATTTCAAACTGCGAATACGTGCAGAGAGCCAGAATTTGTCTCCAAAATATCACTCAGGCCTCGTAATTGGGATGTTTGGGATATTTTGAAAACTGCAGGGAGGTTTGGGACAAATGTGACCAAACGCCGCTCTCAGTAATTCGCATATGTTGGGTATAAAAAGTCGTAATTTCAAACTGCGAATATGTGCAGACAGCCTGAATTTGGCTCCAAAATATGGATCAAGCCTCGAAATTGGGATATTTATGATATTTTGAAAACTGCAGGGGACTTTGTTCAAAATGTGACTCACTGCCGCTTTCAGTACTTGGCATATGATGGGTATAAAAAGTCATAATATTAAACTGCGAATACGTGCAGAGAGCCAGAATTTGGAACCAAATTATGGCTCTGGCCTCGAAATTGGGATGTTTGGGATATTTTGAAAACTGCAGGGGAGTTTGTGCAAAATGTGACTCTGCCACTTTCAGTACTTGGCATATGTTGGGTATAAAAAGTCATAATATTAAACTGCGAATACGTGCAGAGAGCCAGAATTTGGCTCCAAAATATGGCTCAGGCCTCGAAATTGGGATATTTCAGATATTTCGAAAACTGCAGGGGAGTGTGTGCAAAATGTGACTCACTGCCGCTTTCAGGACTTGGCATATGTTGGGTATAAAAAGTCGAAATATCAAACTGCGAATACGTGGAAAGAGCCAGAATTTGGCTCCAAAATATGGGTCAGGCCTCGATATTGGGATGTTTGGGATATTTTGAAAACTGCAGGAAAGTTTGGGACAAATGTGACCAAACGCCGCTTTCAGTACTTTGCATATGTTGGGTTTAAAAAAATTCGTAATTTCAAACTGCAAATACGTGCAGAGAGCCATAATTTGGCTCCAAAATATGGCTCAGGCCTCGAAATTGGGATATTTGGGATATTTTGAAAACTGCAAGGAGGTTTGGGACAAATGTGACTAAACGCCGCTTTCAGTACTTGACATATGTTGGGTATAAAAAGACGTAATTTCGAACTGCGAATACGTGCAGAGAGCCAGAATTTGGCTCCAAAATATGGCTCAGGCCTCGAAATTGGGATATTTGGGATATTTTGAAAACTGCAGGGATGTTTGGAACAAATGTGACCAAATGCCGCTTTCAGTACTTCGCATATGTTGGGTATAAAAAAGCCGTAATTTCAAACTGCAAATACGTGCAGAGAGCAAGAATTTGGCTCCAAAATATGGCTCAGGCCTCGAAATTGGGATGTTTGGGATATTTTGAAAACTGTAGGGGAGTTTGAGCAAAATGTGACTCACTGCCGTTTTCAGGACTTGTCATATGTTGGGTATAAAAAGTCGTAATTTAAAACTGCGAATACGTCAGGGAGCCAGAATTTGGCTCCAAAATAGGGCTCAGGCCTCGAAATTGGGACGTTTGGGATATTTTGAAAACTGCAGGGGAGTTTGTGCAAAATGTGACTCACTGCCGCTTTCAGTACTTGGCATATGTTGGGTATAAAAAGACGAAATATCAAACTGCGAATACGTGCAGAGAGCCAGAATTTGGCTCCAAAATATGGGTCAGGCCTCGATATTGGGATATTTGGGATATTTTGAAAACTGCAGGGAGGTTTGGGACAAATGTGACCAAACGCCGCTTTTAGTCCTTCGCGTATGTTGGGTATAAAAAAGTCCTAATTTCAAACTGCGAATACGTGCAGAGAGCCAAAATTTGGCTCCAAAATATTGCTCAGGCCTCGAAATTGGGATGTTTGGGATATTTTGAAAACTGCAGGGGGGATTGGGACAAATGTGACTAAACGCCGCTTTCAGTACTTCGCATATGTTGGGTATAAAAAAGTCATAATTTCAAACTGCGAATGCATGCATAGAGCCAGAATTTGGCTCCAAAATATGGCTCAGGCCTCGAAATTGGGATATTTAGGATATTTTGAAAACTGCAGGGATGTTTGGAACAAATGTGACCAAACGCCGCTTTCAGTACTTGGCATATGTTGGGTATAAAAAGATGTATTTTCTAACTGCGAATACGTGCAGAATTTGGCTCCAAAATATGGCTCAGACCTCGAAATTGGGATATTTGCGTTATTTTGAAAACTGGAGGAGAGTTTGGGCAAAATGTGACTCACTGTCGCTTTCAGTACTTGGCATATGTTGGGTATAAAAAGACGTAATTTCGAACTGCGAATACGTGAATAGAGCCAGAATTTGGTTCCAAAATATGGCTCAGGCCTCGAAATTGGGCTGTTTAGGAAATTCTAAAAACTGCAGGGGAGTTTATGCAAATTTGTGACTCACTGCCGCGTCCAGTACTTAGCATATGTTGGGTATAAAAAGTCGTAATATCAAACTGCGAATACGTGAATAGAGCCAGAATTTGGCTCCAAAATATGGCTCAGGCCTCGAAATTGGGATGTTTGGGATATTTTGAAAACTTGAGGGAGGTTTGGGACAAATGTGACCAAACGCCGCTTTTAGTACATGGCATATGTTGGGTATAAAAAGACGTAATTTCGAACTGCGAATACGTGAATAGAGCCAGAATTTGGCTCCAAAATATGGCTCAGGCCTTGAAATTGGGATGTTTGGGATATTTTGAAAACTGGAGGAAGGTTTGGGACAAATGTGACCAAACGCCGCTTTCAGTACTTCGCATGTGTTGGGTATAAAAAAGTCGTAATTTTAAACTGCAAATACGTGCAGAGAGCAAGAATTTGGCTCCAAAATATGGCTCAGGCCTCGAAATTGGGTTGTTTGGGATATTTTGAAAACTGTAGGGGAGTTTGTGCAAAATGTGACTCACTGCCGTTTTCAGGACTTGTCATATGTTGGGTATAAAAAGTCGTAATATCAAACTGCGAATACGTGCAAAGAGCCAGAATTTGGCTCCAAATTACGGCTCAGGCCTCGAAATTGGGATGTTTGGGATATTTTGAAAACTGCAGGGAGGTTTGGGACAAATGTGACCGAAAGCCGCTTTCAGTACATGCCATATGTTGGTATAAAAAAGTAGCAATTTCAAACTGCGAATATGTGCAAAGAGCCTGAATTTGGCTCCATAATATGGCTCAGGCCTCGAAATTGGGATATTTGGGATATTTTGAAAACTGGAGGGAGGTTTGGGACAAATGTGACCAAACGCCGCTTTCAGTACTTCGCATATGTTGGGTATAAAAAAGTCGTAATTTTAAACTGCAAATACGTGCAGAGAGACTGAATTTGGCTCCAAAATATGGGTCAGGCCTCGATATTGGGATATTTGGGATATTTTGAAAACTGCAGGGAGGTTTGGGACAAATGTGACCAAACGCCGCTTTTAGCCCTTCGCATATGTTGGGTATAAAAAAGTCGAAATATCAAACTGCGAATACGTGCAGAGAGCCAGAATTTGGCTCCAAAATATGGCTCAGGCCTCGATATTGGGATGTTTAGGATATTTTGAAAGCTGCAGTTAGATTTGGGACAAATGTGACCAAACGCCGCGTTCAGTACTTGGCGTATGTGGGGTATAAAAAGTCGCTATTTCAAACTGCGAATACGTGCAGAGAACCAGAATTTGGTTCCAAAATATGGCTCATGCCTCGAAATTGGGATGTTTGGGATATTTTGAAAACTGCAGGGGGGATTGGGACAAATGTGACCAAACGCCGCTTTCAGTACTTGGCATATGTTGGGTATAAAAAGACGTAATTTCGAACTGCGAATACGTGAATAGAGCCAGAATTTGGCTCCAAAATATGGCTCAGGCCTTGAAATTGGGATGTTTGGGATATTTTGAAAACTGGAGGGAGGTTTGGGACAAATGTGACCAAACGCCGCTTTCAGTACTTCGCATATGTTGGGTATAAAAAAGCCTTAGTTTCAAACTGCAAATACGTGCAGAGAGCAAGAATTTGGCTCCAAAATATAGCTCAGGCCTCGAAATTGGGATGTTTGGGATATTTTGAAAACTGTAGGGGAGTTTGTGCAAAATGTGACTCACTGCCGTTTTCAGGACTTGTCATATGTTGGGTATAAAAAGTCGTAATTTAAAACTGCGAATACGTCAGGGAGCCAGAATTTGGCTCCAAAATAGGGCTCAGGCCTCGAAATTGGGACGTTTGGGAAATTTTGAAAACTGCAGGGGAGTTTGTGCAAAATGTGACTCGCTGCCGCTTTCAGTACTTGGCATATGTTGGGTATAAAAAGTCGTAATATCAAACTGCAAATACGTGCAAAGAGCCAGAATTTGGCTCCAAAATATGGGTCAGGCCTCGATATTGGGATATTTGGGATATTTTGAAAACTGCAGGGAGGTTTGGGACAAATGTGACCAAACGCCGCTTTTAGTCCTTCGCATATGTTGGGTATAAAAAGTCGTAATTTAAAACTGCGAATACGTCAGGGAGCCAAAATTTGGCTCCAAAATATTGCTCAGGCCTCGAAATTGGGATGTTTTGGATATTTTGAAAACTGCAGGGGAGTTTGTGCAAAATATGACTCACTGCCGCTTTCAGGACTTGGCATATGTTGGGTATAAAAAGTCCAAATATCAAACTGCGAATACGTGCAGAGAGCCAGAATTTGGCTCCAAAATATGGCTCAGGCCTCGATATTGGGATGTTTAGGATATTTTGAAAGCTGCAGTTAGATTTGGGACAAATGTTACCAAACGCCGCTTTCAGTACTTGGCGTATGTTGGGTATAAAAAGTCGTTATTTCAAACTGCGAATACGTGCAGAGAACCAGAATTTGGCTCCAAAATATGGCTCAGGCCTCGAAATTGGGATGTTTGGGATATTTTGAAAACTGCAGGGGGGATTGGGACAAATGTAACTAAACGCCGCTTTCAGTACTTCGCATATGTTGGGTATAAAAAAGTCATAATTTCAAACTGCATTTCAAACTTTGAAAACTGCAGGGAGGTTTGGGACAAATGTGACCAAACGCCGCTTTTAGTCCTTTGCATATGTTGGGTATAAAAAAGTCGTAATTTCAAACTGCGAATACGTTCAGAGAGCCAAAATTTGGCTCCAAAATATTGCTCAGGCCTCGAAATTTGGATGTTTGGGATATTTTGAAAACTGCAGGGGAGTTTGTGCAAAATATGACTCGCTGCCGTTTCAGGACTTGGCATATGTTGGGTATAAAAAGTGTAAATATCAAACTGCGAATACGTGCAGAGAGCCAGAATTTGGCTCCAAAATATGGCTCAGGCCTCGATATTGGGATGTTTAGGATATTTTGAAAGCTGCAGTTAGATTTGGGACAAATGTTACCAAACGCCGCTTTCAGTACTTGGCGTATGTTGGGTATAAAAAGTCGTTATTTCAAACTGCGAATACGTGCAGAGAACCAGAATTTAGCTCCAAAATATGGCTCAGGCCTCGAAATTGGGATGTTTGGGATATTTTGAAAACTGCAGGGGGGATTGGGACAAATGTGACTAAACGCCGCTTTCAGTACTTCGCGTATGTTGGGTATAAAAAGTCGTTATTTCAAACTGCGAATACGTGCAGAGAACCAGAATTTGGCTCCAAAATATGGCTCAGGCCTCGAAATTGGGATGTTTGGGATATTTTGAAAACTGCAGGGGGGATTGGGACAAATGTGACTAAACGCCGCTTTCAGTACTTCGCATATGTTGGGTATAAAAAAGTCATAATTTCAAACTGCGAATGCGTGCATAGAGCCAGAATTTGGCTCCAAAATATGGCTCAGGCCTCAAAATTGGGATATTTGGGATATTTTGAAAACTTGAGGGAGGTTTGGGACAAATGTGACCAAACGCCGCTTTCAGTACATGGCAAATGTTGGGTATAAAAAGGCGTAATTTCGAACTGCGAATGCGTGCATAGAGCCAGAATTTGGCTCCAAAATATGGCTCATGCCTCGATATTGGGATGTTTGGGATATTTTGAAAACTGCAGTTAGATTTGGGACAAATGTGACCAAACGCCGCTTTCAGTACTTGGCATATGTTGGGTATAAAAAGTCGTTATTTCAAACTGCGAATACGTGAAGAGAGCCTGAATTTGGCTCCAAAATATGGCTCAGGCCTCGAAATTGGGATGTTTGGGAAATTCTAAAAACTGCAGGGGAGTTTGTGCAAATTTGTGACTCAATGCCGCGTCCAGTACTTAGCATATGTTGGGTATAAAAAGTCGTAATATCAAACTGCGAATACGTGAATAGAGCCAGAATTTGGCTCCAAAATATGGCTCAGGTCTCGAAATTGGGATGTTTGGGATATTTTGAAAACTTGAGGGAGGTTTGGGACAAATGTGACCAAACGCCGCTTTCAGTACATGGCAAATGTTGGGTATAAAAAGGCGTAATTGCGAACTGCGAATACGTGAATAAAGCCAGAATTTGGCTCCAAAATATGGCTCAGGCCTTGAAATTGGGATGTTTGGGATATTTTGAAAACTGGAGGGAGGTTTGGGACAAATGTGACCAAACGCCGCTTTCAGTACTTCGACAATGTTGGGTATAAAAAAGTCGTAATTTTAAACTGCAAATACGTGCAGAGAGACTGAATTTGGCTCCGAAATATGGGTCAGGCCTCGATATTGGGATATTTGGGATATTTTGAAAACTGCAGGGGGGATTGGGACAAATGTGACTAAACGCCGCTTTCAATACTTGACATATGTTGGGTATAAAAAGACGTAATTTCGAACTGCGAATACGTGCAGAGAGCCAGAATTTGGCTCCAAAATATGGCTCAGGCCTCGAAATTGGGATATTTGGGATATATTGAAAACTGCAGGGATGTTTGGAACAAATGTAACCAAACGCCGCTTTCAGTTCTACGCATATGTTGGGTATAAAAAAGCCGTAATTTCAAACTGCAAATACGTGCAGAGAGCAAGAATTTGGCTCCAAAATAAGGCTCAGGCCTCGAAATTGGGATGTTTGGGATATTTTGAAAACTGTAGGGGAGTTTGTGCAAAATGTGACTCACTGCCGTTTTCAGGACTTGTCATATGTTGGGTATAAAAAGTCGTAATTTAAAACTGCGAATACGACAGGGAGCCAGAATTTGGCTCCAAAATAGGGCTCAGGCCTCGAAATTGGGACGTTTGGGATATTTTGAAAACTGCAGGGGAGTTTGTGCAAAATGTGACTCACTGCCGCTTTCAGTACTTGGCATATGTTGGGTATAAAAAGTCGTAATATCAAGCTGCGAATACGTGCAAAGAGCCAGAATTTGGCTCCAAATTACGGCTCAGGCCTCGAAATTGGGATGTTTGGGATATTTTGAAAACTGCAAGGAGGTTTGGGACAAATGTGACCGAAAGCCGCTTTCAGCACATGCCATATGTTGGTATAAAAAAGTTGCAATTTCAAACTGCGAATATGTGCAAAGAGCCTGAATTTGGCTCCATAATATGGCTCAGGCCTCGAAATTGGGATATTTGGGATATTTTGAAAACTGCAGGGGAGTTTGTGCAAAATGTGACTCACTGCCGCTTTCAGGACTTGGCATATGTTGGGTATAAAAAGTCGAAATTTCTAACTGCGAGTACGTGCAGAGAGCCTGAATTTGGCTCCAAAATATGGCTCAGGCCTCGAAATTGGGATATTTAGGATATTTTGAAAACTACAGGGAGGTTTGGGGCAAATGTGACCAAACGCCGCTTTCAGTACTTCGCATATGTTGGGTATAAAAATCGCAATTTCAAACTGCGAATACGTGCAGAGAGCCAGAATTTGGCTCCAAAATATGGCTCAGGCCTCGAAATTGGGATATTTGGGATATTTCGAAAACTGCAGGGGAATTTGTGCAAAATGCGACTCTGCCGCTTTCAGGACTTGGCATATGTTGGGTGTAAAAATCGTAATATCAAACTGCGAATACGTGCAGAGAGCCAGAATTTGGCTCCAAAATATGGCTCAGGCCTCGATATTGGGATGTTTGGGATATTTTGAAAACTGCAGTTAGATTTGGGACAAATGTGACCAAACGCCGCTTTCAGTACTTGGCATATGTTGGGTATAAAAAGTCGTTATTTCAAACTGCGAATACGTGAAGAGAGCCTGAATTTGGCTCCAAAATATGGCTCAGGCCTCGAAATGGGGATGTTTGGGAAATTCAAAAAACTGCAGGGGAGTTTGTGCAAATTTGTGACTCACTGCGCGTCCAGTACTTAGCATATGTTGGGTATAAAAAGTCGTAATATCAAACTGCGAATACGTGAATAGACCCAGAATTTGGCTCCAAAATATGGCTCAGGCCTCGAAATTGGGATGTTTGGGATCTTTTGAAAACTGCAGGGGAGTTTGTGCAAAATATGACTCACTGCCGCTTTCAGGACTTGGCATATGTTGGGTATAAAAAGTCGAAATATCAAACTGCGAATACGTGCAGAGAGCCAGAATTTGGCTCCAAAATATGGCTCAGGCCTCGATATTGGGATGTTTAGGATATTTTGCAAGCTCCAGTTAGATTTGGGACAAATGTGACCAAACGCCGCTTTCAGTACTTGGCGTATGTTGGGTATAAAAAGTCGCTATTTCAAACTGCGAATACGTGCAGAGAACCAGAATTTGGCTCCAAAATATGGCTCAGGCCTCGAAATTCGGATGTTTGGGATTTTTTGAAAACGGCAGGGGGGATTGGGACAAATGTGACTAAACGCCGCTTTCAGTACTTGACATATGTTGGGTATAAAAAGACGTAATTTCGAACTGCGAATACGTGCAGAGAGCCAGAATTTGGCTCCAAAATATGGCTCAGGCCTCGAAATTGGGATATTTGGGATATATTGAAAACTGCAGGGATGTTTGGAACAAATGTGACCAAACGCTGCTTTCAGTACTTCGCATATGTTGGGTATAAAAAAGCCTTAATTTCAAACTGCAAATACGTGCAGAGAGCAAGAATTTGGCTCCAAAATATGGCTCAGGCCTCGAAATTGGGATGTTTGGGATATTTTGAAAACTGTAGGGGAGTTTGTGCAAAATGTGACTCACTGCCGTTTTCAGGACTTGTCATATGTTGGGTATAAAAAGTCGTAATTTAAAACTGCGAATACGTCAGGGAGCCAGAATTTGGCTCCAAAATAGGGCTCAGGCCTCGAAATTGGGACGTTTGGGAAATTTTGAAAACTGCAGGGGAGTTTGTGCAAAATGTGACTCGCTGCCGCTTTCAGTACTTGGCATATGTTGGGTATAAAAAGTCGTAATATCAAACTGCAAATACGTGCAAAGAGCCAGAATTTGGCTCCAAAATATGGGTCAGGCCTCGATATTGGGATATTTGGGATATTTTGAAAACTGCAGGGAGGTTTGGGACAAATGTGACCAAACGCCGCTTTCAGTACTTCGCATATGTTGGGTATAAAAAAGTCATAATTTCAAACTGCAAATGCGTGCATAGAGCCAGAATTTGGCTCCAAAATATGGCTCAGGCCTCGAAATTGGGATATTTGGGATATTTTGATAACTGCAGGGATGTTTGGAACAAATGTGACCAAACGCCGCTTTCAGTACTTGGCATATGTTGGGTATAAAAAGATGTAATTTCTAACTGCAAATACGTGCAGAGAGCCAGAATTTGGCTCCAAAATATGGCTCAGACCTCGAAATTGGGATATTTGCGTTATTTTGTAAACTGGAGGAGAGTTTGGGCAAAATATGACTCACTGCCGCTTTCAGGACTTGGCATATGTTGGGTGTAAAAAGTCGTAATATCAAACTGCGAATACGTGCAGAGAGCCAGAATTTGGCTCCAAAATATGGCTCAGGCCTCGAAATTGGGATATTTAGGATATTTTGAAAACTGCAGGGAGGTTTGGGACAAATGTGACCAAACGTCGCTTTCAGTACTTCGCATATGTTGGGTATAAAAATCGTAATTTCAAACTGCGAATACGTGCAGAGAGCCAGAATTTGGCTCCAAAATATGGCTCAGGCCTCAAAATTGGGATATTTGCGTTATTTTGTAAACTGGAGGAGAGTTTGGGCAAAATATGACTCACTGCCGCTTTCAGGACTTGGCATATGTTGGGTGTAAAAAGTCGTAATATCAAACTGCGAATACGTGCAGAGAGCCAGAATTTGGCTCCAAAATATGGCTCAGGCCTCGAAATTGGGATATTTAGGATATTTTGAAAACTGCAGGGAGGTTTGGGACAAATGTGACCAAACGTCGCTTTCAGTACTTCGCATATGTTGGGTATAAAAATCGTAATTTCAAACTGCGAATACGTGCAGAGAGCCAGAATTTGGCTCCAAAATATGGCTCAGGCCTCAAAATTGGGATATTTGGGATATTTCGAAAACTGCAGGGGAATTTGTGCAAAATGTGATTCACTGCCGCTTTCAGTACTTGGCATATGTTGGGTATAAAAAGTCGTTATTTCAAACTGCGAATACGTGAAGAGAGCCTGAATTTGGCTCCAAAATATGGCTCAGGCCTCGAAATTGGGATGTTTGGGAAATTCTAAAAACTGCAGGGGAGTTTGTGCAAATTTGTGACTCACTACCGCGTCCAGTACTTAGCATATGTTGTGTATAAAAAGTCGTAATATCAAACTGCGAATACGTGAATAGAGCCAGAATTTGGCTCCAAAATATGGCTCAGGCCTCGAAATTGGGATGTTTGGGATATTTTGAAAACTGGAGGGAGGTTTGGGACAAATGTGACCAAACGCCGCTTTCAGTACTTCGCATATGTTGGGTATAAAAAAGTCGTAATTTCAAACTGCAAATACGTGCAGAGAGACTGAATTTGGCTCCAAAATATGGCTCAGGCATTGAAATTTGGAAGTTTGGGATATTTAGAAAAATGCAGGGAAGTTTGTGCAAAATGTGACTCATTGCCTCTTTCAGTACTTGGCATATGTTGGGTATAATAAGTCGTAATTTCAACCTGAGAATACATGCAGAGAGCCAGAATTTGGCTCCGAAATATGGCTTAGGACCTCGAAATTGGGATATTTGGGATAGTTTGAAAACTACAGGGGAGATTGTGCAAAATGTGATTCACTGCCGTTTTCAGGACTTGCCATATGTTGGGTATAAAAAGTCGTAATTTAAAACTGCGAATACGTGCAGAGAGCCAGAATTTGGCTCCAAAATATGGCTTAGGCCTCAAAATTGGGAAATTTGGATATTTTGAAAACTGCAGGGGAGTTTGTGCAAAATTTGACTCACTGCCGCTTTCAGTACTTGGCATATGTTGGGTATAAAAAGACGTAATTTCGAACTGCGAATACGTGCAGAGAGCCAGAATTTGGCTCCAAAATATGGCTCAGGCCTCGAAATTGAGATATTTGGGATATTTTGAAAACTGCAGGGATGTTTGGAACAAATGTGACCAAACGCCGCTTTCAGTACTTCGCATATGTTGGGTATAAAAAAGCCGTAATTTCAAACTGCAAATACGTGCAGAGAGCAAGAATTTGGCTCCAAAATATGGCTCAGGCCTCGAAATTTGGATGTTTGGGATATTTTGAAAACTGTAGGGGAGTCTGTGCAAAATTTGACTCACTGCCGTTTTCTGGACTTGTCATATGTTGGGTATAAAAAGTCGTAATTTAAAACTGCGAATACGTCAGGGAGCCAGAATTTGGCTCCAAAATAGGGCTCAGTCCTCGAAATTGGGACGTTTGGGATATTTTGAAAACTGCAGGGGAGTTTGTGCAAAATGTGACTCACTGCTGCTTTCAGTACTTGGCATATGTTGGGTATAAAAAGTCGTAATATCAAACTGCGAATACGTGCAAAGAGCCAGAATTTTGATCCAAAATATGGGTCAGGCCTCGATATTGGGATATTTGGGATATTTTGAAAACTGCAGGGAGGTTTGGGACAAATGTGACCAAACGCCGCTTTTAGTCCTTCACATATGTTGGGTATAAAAAAGTCGTAATTTCAAACTGCGAATACGTGCAGAGAGCCAAAATTTGGCTCCAAAATATTGCTCAGGCCTCGAAATTGGGATGTTTGGGATATTTTGAAAACTGCAGGGTAGTTTGTGCAAAATGTGACTCACTGTCGCTTTCAGTACTTGGCATATGTTGGGTATAAAAAGAGGTAATTTCGAACTGCGAATACGTGCAGAGAGCCAGAACTTGGCTCCAAAATATGGCTCAGGCCTCGAAATTGGGATATTTGGGATATTTTGAAAACTGCAGGGATGTTTGGAACAAATGTGACCAAACGCCGCTTTCAGTTCTTGGAATATGTTGGGTATAAAAAGATGTAATTTCTAACTGCGAATACGTGCAGAGAGCCAGAATTTGGCTCCAAAATATGGCTCAGGCTTTGAAATTGGGAAATTTGCGTTATTTTGAAAACTGTAGGGGAGTTTGGGCAAAATGTCACTCACTGCCGCTTTCAGTACTTGGCAAATGTTTAGCATAAAAGAGTCGCAATTTCAAACTGCGAATACGTGCAGAGATCCAGAATATGGCTTCAAAATATGGCTCAGGCCTCGAAACTGGGATATTTGGGAGTTTTCGAAAACTGGAGGGGAGTTTGTGCAAAATGTGACTCACTGCAGCTCTCAGGACTTGGCATATGTTGGGTATAAAAAGTCGTAATATCAAACTGCGAATATGTGCAGAGAGCCAGAATTTGGCTCCAAAATATGGCTCAGGCCTCGAAATTGGGATATTTAGGATATTTTGAAAACTGCAGGGAGGTTTGGGACAAATGTGACCAAACGTCGCTTTCAGTACTTCGCATATGTTGGGTATAAAAATCGTAATTTCAAACTGCGAATACGTGCAGAGAGCCAGAATTTGGCTCCAAAATATGGCTCAGGCCTCAAAATTGGGATATTTGGGATATTTCGAAAACTGCAGGGGAATTTGTTCAAAATGTGACTCACTGCCGCTTTCAGGACTTGGCATATGTTGGGTGTAAAAAGTCGTAATATCAAACTGCGAATACGTGCAGAGAGCCAGAATTTGGCTCCAAAATATGGCTAAGGCCTCGATATTGGGATCTTTGGGATATTTTGAAAACTGGAGGGAGGTTTGGGACAAATGTGACCAAACGCCGCTTTCAGTACTTCGCATATGTTGGGTATAAAAAAGTCGTAATTTCAAACTGCAAATACGTGCAGAGAGACTGAATTTGGCTCCAAAATATGGCTCAGGCCTTGAAATTTGGACGTTTGGGATATTTAGAAAAATGCAGGGGAGTTTGTGCAAAATGTGACTCATTGCCTCTTTCAGTACTTGGCATATGTTGGGTATAATAAGTCGTAATTTCAACCTGAGAATACATGCAGAGAGCCATAATTTGGCTCCAAAATATGGCTTAGGACCTCGAAATTGGGATATTTGGGATAGTTTGAGAACTACAGGGGAGATTGTGCAAAATGTGATTCACTGCCGTTTTCAGGACTTGCCATATGTTGGGTATAAAAAGTCGTAATTTAAAACTGCGAATACGTGCAGAGAGCCAGAATTTGGCTCCAAAATATGGCTTAGGCCTCAAAATTGGGACGTTTGGATATTTTGAAAACTGCAGGGGAGTTTGTGCAAAATTTGACTCACTGCCGCTCTCAGTACTTGGCATATGTTGGGTATAAAAAGTCGAAATATTAAACTGCGAATACGTGCAAGGAGCCAGAATTTGGCTCCAAAATATGGGTCAGGCCTCGATATTGGGATATTTGGGATATTTTGAAAACTGAAGGGAGGTTTGGGACAAATGTGACCAAACGCCGCTTTCAGTCCTTCGCAAATGTTGGGTATAAAAAGTCGTAATATCAAACTGCGAATACGTGGAAAGAGCGAGAATTTGGCTCCAAAATATGGGTCAGGCCTCGATATTGGGATGTTTGGGATATTTTGAAACTGCAGGAAAGTTTGGGACAAATGTGACCAAACGCCGCTTTCAGTACTTGGCATATGTTGGGTATAAAAAGACGTAATTTCGAACTGCGAATACGTGCAGAGAGCCAGAATTTGGCTCCAAAATATGGCTCAGGCCTCGAAATTGAGATATTTGGGATATTTTGAAAACTGCAGGGATGTTTGGAACAAATGTGACCAAACGCCGCTTTCAGTACTTCGCATATGTTGGGTATAAAAAAGCCGTAATTTCAAACTGCAAATACGTGCAGAGAGCCAGAACTTGGCTCCAAAATATTGCTCAGGCCTCGAAATTGGGATGTTTGGGATATTTTGAAAACTGTAGGGGAGTCTGTGCAAAATTTGACTCACTGCCGTTTTCTGGACTTGTCATATGTTGGGTATAAAAAGTCGTAATTTAAAACTGCGAATACGTCAGGGAGCCAGAATTTGGCTCCAAAATAGGGCTCAGGCCTCGAAATTGGGATGTTTGGGATATTTTGAAAACTGCAGGGGAGTTTGTACAAAATGTGACTCACTGCTGCTTTCAGTACTTGGCATATGTTGGGTATAAAAGGTCGTAATATCAAACTGCGAATACGTGCAAAGAGCCAGAATTTTGCTCCAAAATATGGGTCAGGCCTCGATATTGGGATATTTGGGATATTTTGAAAACTGCAGGGAGGTTTGGGACAAATGTGACCAAACGCCGCTTTTAGTCCTTCGCATATGTTGGGTATAAAAAAGTCTTAATTTCAAACTGCGAATACGTGCAGAGAGCCAAAATTTGGCTCCAAAATATTGCTCAGGCCTCGAAATTGGGATGTTTGGGATATTTTGAAAACTGCAGGGTAGTTTGTGCAAAATGTGACTCACTGTCGCTGTCAGTACTTGGCATATGTTGGGTATAAAAAGTCGTAATATCAAACCCCTAATACACGCAGCGAGCCAGAATTTGGCTCCAAAGTATGGCTCAGGCCTCGAAATTGGGATATTTGGGATATTTTGAAAAGTGTGGGGAGGTTTGGGACAAATGTGACTAAACGCCGCTTTCAGTACTTGGCATATGTTGGGTATAAAAAGAGGTAATTTCGAACTGCGAATACGTGCAGAGAGCCAGAACTTGGCTCCAAAATATGGCTCAGGCCTCGAAATTGGGATATTTGGGATATTTTGAAAACTGCAGGGATGTTTGGAACAAATGTGACCAAACGCCGCTTTCAGTACTTGGCATATGTTGGGTATAAAAAGAGGTAATTTCGAACTGCGAATACGTGCAGAGAGCCAGAATTTGGCTCCAAAATATGGCTCAGGCTTTGAAATTGGGATATTTGCGTTATTTTGAAAACTGTAGAGGAGTTTGGGCAAAATGTCACTCACTGCCGCTTTCAGTACTTGGCAAATGTTTAGCATAAAAGAGTCGCAATTTCAAACTGCGAATACGTGCAGAGATCCAGAATATGGCTTCAAAATATGGCTCAGGCCTCGAAACTGGGATATTTGGGAGTTTTCGAAAACTGCAGGGGAGTTTGTGCAAAATGTGACTCACTGCAGCTCTCAGGACGTGGCATATGTTGGGTATAAAAAGTCGTAATATCAAACTGCGAATATGTGCATAGAGCCAGAATTTGCCTCCAAATTATGGCTCAGGCCTCGAAATTGGGTTGTTTGGGATATTTTGAAAACTGCAGGGAGGTTTGGGACAAATGTGACCAAAAGCCGCTTTCAGTACTTGGCATATGTTGGAATAAAAAAGTTGCAATTTCAAACTGCGAATACGTGCAAAGAGCCTGAATTTGGCTCCATAATATGGCTCAGGCCACGAAATTGGGATATTTGGGATATTTTGAAAACTGCAGGGGAGTTTGTGCAAAATTTGACTCACTGCCGCTTTCAGTACTTGGCATATGTTGGGTATAAAAAGTCGAAATATTAAACTGCGAATACGTGCAAGGAGCCAGAATTTGGCTCCAAAATATGGCTCAGGCCTCGATATTGGGATGTTTTGGATATTTTGAAAGCTGCAATTTGATTTGGGACAAATGTGACCAAACGCCGCTTTCAGTACTTGGCATATGTTGGGTATAAAAAGTCGTTTTTTCAAACTGCGAATACGTGCAGAGAGCCAGAATTTGGCTCCAAAATATTGCTCAGGCCTCGAAATTGGGATGTTTGGGATATTTTGAAAACTGCAGGGGGGATTGGGACAAATGTGACTAAACGCCGCTTTCAGTACTTCGCATATGTTGGGTATAAAAAGACGTAATTTCGAACTGCGAATACGTGCAGAGAGCCAGAATTTGGCTCCAAAATATGGCTCAGGCCTCGAAATTGGGATATTTGGGATATTTTGAAAACTGCAGGCAGGTTTGGGACAAATGTGACCAAACGCCGCTTTCAGTCCTTCGCATATGATGGGTATAAAAAAGTCGTAATTTCAAACTGCGAATACGTGCAGAGAGCCAAAATTTGGCTCCAAAATATTGCTCAGGCCTCGAAATTGGAATGTTTGGGATATTTTGAAAACTGCAGGGGAGTTTGTCCAAAATGTGACTCACTGTCGCTTTCAGTTCTTGGCATATGTTGGGTATAAAAAGTCGTAATATCAAACCCCTAATACATGCAGAGAGCCAGAATTTGGCTCCAAAGTATGGCTCAGGCCTCGAAATTGGGATATTTGGGATATTTTGAAAACTGCGGGGAGGTTTGGGACAAATGTGACTAAACGCCGCTTTCAGTACTTGGCATGTGTTGGATATAAAAAGACGTAATTTCGAACTGTGAATACGTGCAGAGAGCCAGAACTTGGCTCCAAAATATGGCTCAGGCCTCGAAATTGGGATATTTGGGATATTTTGAAAACTGCAGGGATGTTTGGAACAAATGTGACCAAACGCCGCTTTTAGTTCTTGGCATATGTTGGGTATAAAAAGATGTAATTTCTAACTGCGAATACGTGCAGAGAGCCAGAATTTGGCTCCAAAATATGGCTCAGGCTTTGAAATTGGGATATTTGCGTTATTTTGAAAACTGTAGGGGAGTTTGGGCAAAATGTCACTCACTGCCGCTTTCAGTACTTGGCAAATGTTGGGTATAAAAGAGTCGCAATTTCGAAATGCGAATACGTGCAGAGATCCAGAATTTGGCTCCAAAATATGGCTCAGGCCTCGAAACTGGGATATTTGGGATATTTCGAAAACTGCAGGGGAGTTTGTGCAAAATGTGACTCACTGCCGCTTTCAGTACTTGGCATATGTTGGGTATAAAAAGTCGTAATATCAAACTGCGAATACTTGCAGAGAGCCAGAATTAGGCTCCAAAATATGGCTCAGGCCTCGAAATTGGGATATTTGGGATATTTTGAAAACTGCAGGGATGTTTGGGACAAATGTGACCAAACGCCGCTTTCAGTACTTGGCATATGTTGGGTATAAAAAAAGTCGCAATTTCAAACTGCGAATACGTGCAGAGATCCAGAATTTGGCTCCAAAATATGGCTCAGGCCTCGAAATTGGGATATTTCAGATATTTCGAAAACTGCAGGGGAGTGTCTGCAAAATGTGACTCACTGCCGCTTTCAGGACTTGGCATATGTTGGGTATAAAAAGTCGTAATATCAAACTGCGAATACGTGCAAAAAGCCAGAATTTGGCTCCAAAATATGGGTCAGGCCTCGATATTGGGACGTTTGGGATATTTTGAAAACTGCAGGAAAGTTTGGGACAAATGTGACCAAACGCCGCTTTCAGTACTTTGCATATGTTGGGTTTAAAAAAAGTCGTAATTTCAAACTGCAAATACGTGCAGAGAGCCAGAATTTGGCTCCAAAATATGGATCAGGCCTCGATATTGGGATATTTGTGATATTTTGAAAACTGCAGGGAGGTTTGGGACAAATGTGACCAAACGCCGCTTTCAGTCCTTCGCATATGTTTGGTATAAAAAATTCGTAATTTCAAACTGCGAATACGTGCAGAGAGACAACATTTGGCTCCAAAATATTGCTCAGGCCTCGAAATTGGGATGTTTGGGATATTTTGAAAACTGCAAGGAGGTTTGGGACAAATGTGACTAAACGCCGCTTTCAGTACTTGGCATATGTTGGGTATAAAAAGTCGTAATATCAAATCCCGAATACATGCAGAGAGCCAGAATTTGGCTCCAAAATATGGCTCAGGCCTCGAAATTGGGATATTTGGGATATTTTGAAAACTACAAGGAGGTTTGGGACAAATGTGACTAAACGCCCCTCTCAGTACTTGGCATATGTTGGGTATAAAAAGACGTAATTTCGAACTGCGAATGCGTGCAGAGAGCCAGAATTTGGCTCCAAAATATGGCTCAGGCCTCGAAATTGGGATATTTGGGATATTTTGAAAACTGCAGGGATGTTTGGAACAAATGTGACCAAATGCCGCTAATAGTACTTGGCATATGTTGGGTATAAAAAGATGTAATTTCTAACTGCGAATACGTGCAGAGAGCCAGAATTTGACTCCAAAATATGGCTCAGACCTCGAAATTGGGATATTTGCGTTATTTTGAAAACTGGAGAAGAGTTTGGGCAAAATGTGACTCACTGCCGCTTTCAGTACTTGGCATATGTTGGGTATAAAAAAGTCGTAATTTCAAACTGCGAATACGTGCAGAGAGCCTGAATTTGGCTCCATAATAAGGCTCAGGCCTCGAAATTGGGATATTTGGGATATTTCGAAAACTGCACGGGAATTTGTGCAAAATGTGACTCACTGCCGCTTTTAATATTTGGCATATGTTGGGTATAAAAATTCGTAATATCAAACCCCGAATACATGCAGAGAGCCAGAATTTGGCTCCAAAATATGGTTCAGGCTTCGAAAATGGGATATTTGGGATATTTTGAAAACTGCAGGGATGTTTGGAACAAATGTGACCAAACGCCGCTTATAGTAATTGGCATATGTTGGGTATAAAAAGATGTAATTTCTAACTGCAAATACGTGCAGAGAGCCAGAATTTGGCTCCAAAATATGGCTCAGACCTCGAAATTGGGATATTTGCGTTATTTTGAAAACTGGAGGGGAGTTTGGGCAAAATGTGACTCACTGCCGCTTTCAGGACTTGGCATATGTTGGGTATAAAAATTCGTAATATCAAACAGCGACTACATGCATAGAGCCAGAATTTGGCTCCAAATTATGGCTCAGGTCTCGATATTGGGATGTTTGTGATATTTGAAAACTGGAGAGAGGTTTGGGACAAATGTGACCAAACGCCGCTTTCAGGACTTGGCATATGTTGGGTATAAAATTCGTAATTTCAAACTGGGAATACGTGCAGAGAGCTAGAATTTGGCTCCAAAATATGGCTCAGTCCTCGAAATTGGGATGTTTGGGATATTTTGAAAACTGGAGGGAGGTTTGGGACAAATGTGCCCAAACGCCGCTTTTAGTACTTGGCATATGTTGGGTATAAAAATCGTAATTTCAAACTGCGAATACGTGCAGAGAGCCAGAATTTGGCTCCAAAATATGGCTCTGGCCTCGAAATTGGGATATTTCGAAAACTGCAGGGGAGTTTGTGCAAAATGTGACTCACTGCCGCTTTCAGGACTTGGCATATGTTGGGTATAAAAAGTCGTAATATCAAACTGCGAATACGTGCAGAGAGCCAGAATTTGGCTCCAAAATATGGCTCAGGCCTCGATATTGGGATGTTTGGGATATTTTGAAAACTGCAGTTAGATTTGGGACAAATGTGACCAAACGCCGCTTTCAGTACTTGGCATATGTTGGGTATAAAAAGTCAATATTTCAAACTGCGAATACGTGCAGAGAGCCTGAATTTGGCTCCAAAATATGGCTCAGGCCTCGAAATTGGGATGTTTGGGATATTTTGAAAACTGCAGGGGGGATTGGGACAAATGTGACTAAACGCCGCTTTCAGTACTTCGCATATGTTGGGTATAAAAAAGTCGTAATTTAAAACTGCGAATACGTGCAGAGAGCCAGAATTTGGATCCAAAATATGGCTCAGGCCTCGATATTGGGATGTTTGGGATATTTTGAAAGCTGCAGTTAGATTTGGGACAAATGTGACCAAACGCTGCTTTCAGTACTTGGCATATGTTGGGTATAAAAAGTCGTTATTTTAAACTGTGAATACGTGCAGAGAGAGAGAATTTTGCTCCAAAATATGGCTCAGGCCTTGAAATTGGGATGTTTGGGATATTTTGAAAACTGCAGGGGGGATTGGGACAAATGTGACTAAACCCTGCTTTCAGTACTTCGCATATGTTGGGTATAAAAAAGTCATAATTTCAAACTGCGAATGCGTGCATAGAGCCAGAATTTGGCTCCAAAATATGGCTCAGGCCTCGAAATTGGGATGTTTGGGATATTTTGAAAACTGCGGGGAGGTTTGGGACAAATGTGACTAAACGCTGCTTTCAGTACTTGGCTTATGTTGGGTATAAAAAGACGTAATTTCGAACTGCGAATATGTGCAGAGAGCCAGAATTTGGCTCCAAAATATGGCTCAGGCCTCGAAATTGGGATATTTGGGATATATTGAAAACTGCAGGGATGTTTGGAACAAATGTGACCAATCGCTGCTTTCAGTACTTGGCATATGTTGGGTATAAAAAGTCGCAATTTCAAACTGCGAATACGTGCAGAGAGCCTGAATTTGGCTCCAAAATATGGCTCAGGCCTCGAAATTGGGATATTTAGGATATTTTAAAAACTGCAGGGAGGTTTGGGACAAATGTGACCAAACGCCGCTTTCAGTACTTCGCATATGTTGAGTATAAAAATCGTAATTTCAAACTGCGAATATGTGCAGAGAGCCAGAATTTGGCTCCAAAATATGGCTCAGGCCTCGAAATTGGGATATTTGGGATATTCCGAAAACTACTGGGGAATTTGTGCAAAATGTGACTCACTGCCGCTTTCAGTACTTGGCATATGTTGGGTATAAAAAAGTTGCAATTTCAAACTGCGAATACGTGCAGAGATCCAGAATTTGGCTCCAAAATATGGCTCAGGCCTCGAAATTGGGTTATTTGGGATATTTCGAAAACTGCAGGGGAGTTTGTGCAAAATGTGACTCACTGCCGCTTTCAGGACTTGGCATATGTTGGGTATAAAAATTCGTAAAATCAAACTGCGTATACGTGCATAGAGCCAGAATTTGGCTACAAATTATGTCTCAGGCCTCGAAATTGGGATGTTTGGGATATTTTGAAAACTGCTGGGAGGTTTGGGACAAATGTGATCAAAAGCCGCTTTCAGTACTTGCCATATGTTGGTATAAAAAAGTCGCAATTTCAAACTGCGAATACGTACAAAGAGCCAGAATTTGGCTCCATAATAAGGCTCAGGCCTCGAAATTGGGATATTTAGGATATTTTAAAAACTGCAGGGAGGTTTGGGACAAATGTGACCAAACGCCGCTTTCAGTACTTCGCATATGTTGGGTATAAAATTCGTAATTTCAAACTGGGAATACGTGCAGAGAGCTAGAATTTGGCTCCAAAATATGGCTCAGTCCTCGAAATTGGGATGTTTGGGATATTTTGAAAACTGGAGGGAAGTTTGGGACAAATGTGACCAAACGCCGCTTTTAGTACTTGGCATATGTTGGGTATAAAAATCGTAATTTCAAACTGCGAATACGTGCAGAGAGCCAGAATTTGGCTCCAAAATATGGCTCAGGCCTCGAAATTGGGATGTTTGGGATATTTTGAAAACTGCAGGAAAGTTTGGGACAAATGTGACCAAACGCCGCTTTCAGTTCTTAGCATATGTTGGGTATAAAAAAGTCGTAATTTCAAACTGCAAATACGTGCAGAGAGCCAGAATTTGGCTTCAAAATATGGCTCAGGCCTTGAAATTATGATGTTTGGGATATTTTGAGAACTGGAGGGAGGTTTGGGACAAATGAGACCAAACGCCGCTTTCAGCACTTTGTATATGTTGGGTATAAAAATTCGTAATTTCAAACTGCGAATACGTGCAGAGAGCCAGAATTTGGCTCCAAAATATGGCTCAGGCCTCGAAATTGGGACGTTTGGATATTTTGAAAATTGCAGGGGAGTTTGTGCAAAATTTGACTCACTGCCGCTTTCAGTTCTTGGCATATGTTGGGTATAAAAAGTCGAAATATTAAACTGCGAATATGGGCAAAGAGCCAGAATTTGGCTCCAAAATATGGGTCAGGCCTCGATATTGGGATTTTTTGGATATTTTGAAAACTGCAGGGATTTTTGGGATAAATGTGACCAAACGCCGCTTTCAGTACTTGGCATATGTTGGGTATAAAAAAGTCGTAATTTCAAACCGCGAATACGTGCAGAGAGCCAGTGTTTGGCTCCAAAATATTGCTCAGGCCTCGAAATTGGGATGTTTAGGATATTTAGAAAACTGCTGGGGTGTTTGTGCCAAATGTGACTCACTGCCGCTTTCAGGACTTGGCTTATGTTGGGTATAAAAATTCGTAATATGAAACAGCGACGACATGCATAGAGCCAGAATTTGGCTCCAAAATATGGCTCAGGCCTCGATATTGGGATGTTTGGGATATTTCGAAAACTGCAGTTAGATTTGGGACAAATGTGACCAAACGCCGCTTTCAGTACTTGGCAAATGTTGGGTATAAAAAGTCAATATTTCAAACTGCGAATACGTGCAGAGAGCCTGAATTTGGCTCCAAAATATGGCTCAGGCCTCGAAATTGGGATGTTTGGGATATTTCGAAAACTGCAGGGGGGATTGGGACAAATGTGACTAAACGCCGCTTTCAGTACTTCGCATATGTTGGGTATAAAAAAGTCGTAATTTCAAACTGCGAATACGTGCATAGAGCCAGAATTTGGCTCCAAAATGTGGCTCAGGCTTCGAAATTGGGATGTTTGGGAAATTTTGAAAACTGCATGGGAGGTTGTGCAAAATGTGACTCACTGCCGCGTCCAGTACTTGGCATATGTTGGGTATAAAAAGTCGTAGTATCAAACTGCGAATACGTGCATAGAGCCAGAATTTGGCTCCAAAATGTGGCTCAGGCCTCGATATTGGGATGTTTGCGTTATTTTGAAAACTGCAGGAAAGTTTGGGACAAATGTGACCAAACGCCGCTTTCAGTTCTTTGCATATGTTGGGTATAAAAAAGTCGTAATTTCGAACTGCAAATACGTGCAGAGAGCCAGAATTTGGCTTCAAAATATGGCTCAGGCGTGGAAATTGGGAAGTTTGGGATATTTTGAAAACTGCAGGGAGGTTTGGGACAAATGTGACCAAACGCCGCTTTCAGTACTTCGCATATGTTGGGTATAAAATTCGTAATTTCAAACTGGGAATACGTGCAGAGAGCTAGAGTTTGGCTCCAAAATATGGCTTAGTCCTCGAAATTGGGATGTTTGGAATATTTTGAAAACTGGAGGGAGGTTTGGGACAAATGTGCCCAAACGCCGCTTTTAGTACTTGGCATATGTTTGGTATAAAAATCGTAATTTCAAACTGCGAATACGTGCAGAGAGCCAGAATTTGGCTCCAAAATATGGCTCAGGGCCTCGAAATTGGGATATTTGGGATATTTTGAAAACTACAGGGGAGTTTGTGCAAAATGTGACTCACTGCCGCTTTCAGTCCTTCGCATATGTTGGGTATAAAAAGTTATAATATCAAACTGCGAATACATGCAGAGAGCCAGAATTTGGCTCCAAAATATGGCTCAGGCCTCGAAATTGGGATATTTGGGATATTTTGAAAACTGCGGGGAAGTCTGGGACAAATGTGACCAAACGCCGCTTACAGTACTTGGCATATGTTGGGTATAAAAAGACATTATTTCGAACTGCGAATACGTGCAGATAGCCAGAATTTGGCTCCAAAATATGGCTCAGGCCTCGAAATTGGGATATTTGGG
The DNA here is from genome assembly GCF_040958095.1 of Procambarus clarkii. NCBI lineage: Eukaryota > Metazoa > Arthropoda > Malacostraca > Decapoda > Cambaridae > Procambarus > Procambarus clarkii. The sequence continues at coordinate 211,256 of NC_091225.1, forward strand.
ATATTTTGAAAACTGCAAGGATGTTTGGGACAAATGTGACCAAACGCTGCTTTCAGTACTTGGCATATGTTGGGTATAAAAAGATGTAATTTCTAACTGCGAATACGTGCAGAGAGCCAGAATTTGGCTCAAAAATATGGCTCAGGCCTCGAAATTGGGATATTTCCGTTATTTTGAAAACTGGAGGGGAGTTTGGGTAAAATGTGACTCACTGCCGCTTTCCGTACTTGGCATATGTTGGGTATAAATAAGTCGCAATTTCAAACTGCGAATACGTGCAGAGATCCAGAATTTGGCTCCAAAATATGGCTCAGGCCTCGAAATTGGGATGTTTGAGATATTTTGAAAACTGCAGGGAGGTTTGGGACAAATGTGACCAAACGCTGCTTTCAGTACTTGGCATATGTTGGGTATAAAAAAGTCGCAATTTCAAACTGCGAATACGTGCAGAGAGCCAGAATTTGGCTCCAAAATATGGCTCAGGCCTCGAAATTGGGATATTTGGGATATTTCGAAAACTGCAGGGGAGTTTGTGCAAAATGTGACTCACTGCCGCTTTCAGGACTTGGCATATGTTGGGTATAAAAAGTCGTAATATCAAACTGCGAATACGTGCAGAGAGCCAAAATTTGGCTCAAAAATATGGCTCAGGCCTCGTTATTGGGATGTTTGGGATATTTTGAAAACTGCAGTTAGATTTGGGACAAATGTGACCAAACGCCGCTTTCAGTACTTGGCATATGTTGGGTATAAAAAGTCAATATTTCAAACTGCGAATACGTGCTGAGAGCCTGAATTTCGCTCCAAAATATGGCTCAGGCCTCGAAATTGGGATGTTTTGGTTATTTTGAAAACTGCAGGGGGGATTGGGACAAATGTGACTAAACGCCGATTTCAGTACTTCGCATATGTAGAGTATAAAAAAGTCGTAATTTCAAACTGCGAATACGTGCAGAGAGCCAGAATTTGGCTCTAAAATATGGCTCAGGCTTCGAAATTGGGATGTTTGGGAAATTTTGAAAACTGCAGGGGAGTTTGTGCAAAATGTGACTCACTTCCGCGTCCAGTACTTGGCATATGTTGGGTATAAGAAGTCGTAGTATCAAACAGCGAATACGTGCATAGAGCCAGAATTTGGCTCCAAAATATGGCTCAGGCCTCGATATTGGGAGGTTTGGAATATTTAGAAAAATGCAGGGGAGTTTGTGCAAAATGTGTTTCATTGCCGCTTTCAGTAATTGGCATATGTTGGGTATAATAAGTCGTAATTTCAACCTGCGAATACGTGCAGAGAGCCAGAATTTGGCTCCAAAATATGGCTCAGGCCTCGATATTGGGATGTTTGGAATATTTAGAAAAATGCAGGGGAGTTTGTGCAAAATTTGACTCACTGCCGCTTTCAGTACTTGGCATATGTTGGGTATAAAAAGTCGAAATATTAAACTGCGAATACGGGCAAAGAGCCAGAATTTGGCTCCAAAATATGGGTCAGGCCTCGATATTGGGATATTTTGGTTATTTAGAAAACTGCAGGAAGGTTTGGGACAAATGTGACCAAACGCCGCTTTCAGTCCTTCGCATATGTTGGGTATAAAAAAGTCGTAATTTCAAACCGCGAATACGTGCAGAGAGCCAGAGTTTGGCTCCAAAATATTGCTCAGGCCTCGAAATTGGGATGTTTAGGATATTTAGAAAACTGCTGGGGAGTTTGTGCAAAATGTGACTCACTGCCGCTTTCAGGACTTGGCATATGTTGGGTATAAAAATTCGTAATATCAAACAGCGACTACATGCATAGAGCCAGAATTTGCCTCCAAATTATGGCTCAGGCCTCGAAATTGCGATGTTTGAGATATTTTGAAAACTGCAGGGAGGTTTGGAACCAATGTGACCAAACGCTGCTTTCAGTACTTGGCATATGTTGGTATAAAAAATCGCAATTTTAAACTGCGAATACGTCCAGAGAGCCAGAATTTGGCTCCAAAATATTGCTCAGGCCTCGAAATTGGGATGTTTAGGATATTTAGAAAACTGCAGGGGAGTTTGTGCAAAATGTGACTCACTGCCGCTTTCAGGATTTGGCATACGTTGAGTATAAAAATTCGTAATATCAAACAGCGACTACATGCATAGAGCCAGAATTTGGCTCCAAAATATGGCTCAGGTCTCGATATTGGGATGTTTGTGATATTTGAAAACTGGAGAGAGGTTTGGGACAAATGTGACCAAACGCCGCTTTCAGGACTTAGCATATGTTGGGTATAAAAAGTCGAAATATCAAACTGCGAATACGTACAGAGAGCCAGAATTTGGCTCCAAAATATGACTCAGGCCTCGATATTGGGATGTTTGGGAAATTTTGAAAACTGCATGGGAGTTTGTGCAAAATGTGACTCACTGCCGCGTCCAGTACTTGGCATATGTTGGGTATAAAAAGTCGTAGTATCAAACTGCGAATACGTGCATAGAGCCAGAATTTGGCTCCAAAATGTGGCTCAGACCTCGATATTGGGATGTTTGCGATATTTTGAAAACTGCAGGAAAGTTTGGGACAAATGTGACCAAACGCCGCTTTCAGTTCTTTGCATATGTTGGGTATAAAAAAGTCGTAATTTCGAACTGCAAATACGTGCAGAGAGCCAGAATTTGGCTTCAAAATATGGCTCAGGCCTGGAAATTGGGATGTTTGGGGTATTTTGAGAACTGGAGGGAGGTTTGGGACAAATGAGACCAAACGCCGCTTTCAGCACTTCGCATATGTTGGGTATAAAAATTCGTTATTTCAACTGCGAATACGTGCAGAGAGCCAGAATTTGGCTCCAAAATATGGCTCAGGCCTTGAAATTGGGATGTTTGGGATATTTAGAAAAATGCAGGGGAGTTTGTGGAAAATGTGTCTCATTGCCGCTTTCAGTACTTGGCATATGTTGGGTATAGTAAGTCGTAATTTCAACCTGCGAATACGTGCAGAGAGCCAGAATTTGGCTCCAAAATATGGCTCAAGCCTCGAAATTGGGACGTTTGGTTATTTTGAAAATTGCAGGGGAGTTTGTGCAAAATTTGACTCACTGCCGCTTTCAGTACTTGGCATATGTTGGGTATAAAAAGTCAAAATATTAAACTGCGAATACGGGCAAAGAGCCAGAATTTGGCTCCAAAATATGGGTCAGGCCTCGATATTGGGATATTTTGGATATTTTGAAAACTGCAGGGAGGTTTGGGACAAATGTGACCAAACGCAGCTTTCAGTCCTTCGCATATGTTGGGTATAAAAAAGTCGTAATTTCAAACCGCGAATACGTGCAGAGAGCCAGAGTTTGGCTCCAAAATATGGCTCAGGTCTCGATATTGGGATGTTTGTGATATTTGAAAACTGGAGAGAGTTTTGAGACAAATGTGACCAAACCCGCTTTCAGGACTTGGCATATGTTGGGTATAAAATGTCGTAATATCAAACTGCGAATACGTGCAGAGAGCCAGAATTTGGCTCCAAAATATGGCTCAGGCCTCGATATTGGGATGTTTGGGATATTTTGAAAACAGCAGTTAGATTTGGGACAAATGTGACCAAACGCCGCTTTCAGTACTTGGCATGTGTTGGGTATAAAAAGTCAATATTTCAAACTGCGAATACGTGCAGAGAGCCTGAATTTGGCTCCAAAATATGGCTCAGGCCTCGAAATTGGGATGTTTGGGATATTTTGAAAACTGCAGGGGGGATTGGGACAAATGTGACTAAACGCCGCTTTCAGTACTTCGCATATGTTGGGTATAAAAATGTCGTAATTTCAAACTGCGAATACGTGCAGAGAGCCAGAATTTGGCTCCAAAATATGGCTCGGCTTCGAAATTGGGATGTTTGGGAAATTTTGAAAACTGCATGGGAGTTTGTGCAAAATGTGACTCACTGACGCGTCCAGTACTTGGCATATGTTGGGTATAAAAAGTCGTAGTATCAAACTGCGAATACGTGCATAGAGCCAGAATTTGGCTCCAAAATATGGCTCAGGCCTCGATATTGGGATGTTTGCGATATTTTGAAAACTGCAGGAAAGTTTGGGACAAATATGACCAAACGCCGCTTTCAGTTCTTTGCTTATGTTGGGTATAAAAAAGTCGTAATTTCAAACTGCAAATACGTGCAGAGGGCCAGAATTTGGCTTCAAAATATGGCTCAGGCCTTGAAATTGGGATGTTTGGGATATTTTGAAAACTGGAGGGAGGATTGGGACAAATGAGACCAAACGCCGCTTTCAGCACTTCGCATATGTTGGGTATAAAAATTCGTAATATCAAACAGCGACTACATGCATAGAGCCAGAATTTGGCTCCAAATTATGGCTCAGGCCTCGAAATTGGGATGTTTGAGATATTTTGAAAACTGCAGGGAGGTTTGGAACAAATGTGACCAAATGCTGCTTTCAGTACTTGGCATATGTTGGTATAAAAAATCGCAATTTTAAACTGCGAATACGTGCAGAGAGCCAGAATTTGGCTCCAAAATATGACTCACGCCTCGAAATTGGGAAGTTTGGGATATTTTGAAAACTGCAGGGAGGTTTTGGACAAATGTGACCAAACGCCGCTTTCAGTACTTCGCATATGTTGGGTATAAAATTCGTAATTTCAAACTGGGAATACGTGCAGAGAGCTAGAATTTGGCTCCAAAATATGGCTCAGTCCTCGAAATTGGGATGTTTGGAATATTTTGAAAACTGGAGGGAGGTTTGGGACAAATGTGCCCAAACACCGCTTTTAGTACTTGGCATATGTTTGGTATAAAAATCGTAATTTCAAACTGCGAATACGTGCAGAGAGCCAGAATTTGGCTCCAAAATATGGCTCAGGGCCTCGAAATTTGATATTTGGGATATTTTGAAAACTACAGGGGAGTTTGTGCAAAATGTGACTCACTGCCGTTTTCAGTCCTTCGCATATGTTGGGTATAAAAAGTTATAATATCAAACTGCGAATACATGCAGAGAGCCAGAATTTGGCTCCAAAATATGGCTCAGGCCTCGAAATTGGGATATTTGGGATATTTTGAAAACTGCGGGGAAGTCTGGGACAAATGTGACCAAACGCCGCTTACAGTACTTGGCATATGTTGGGTATAAAAAGACATTATTTCGAACTGCGAATACGTGCAGATAGCCAGAATTTGGCTCCAAAATATGGCTCAGGACACGAAATTGGGATATTTGGGATATTTGGAAAACTGCAAGGATGTTTGGGACAAATGTGACCAAACGCCGCTTTCAGTACTTGGCATATGTTGGGTATAAAAAGATGTAATTTCTAACTGCGAATACGTGCAGAGAGCCAGAATTTGGCTCCAAAATATGGCTCAGGCCTCGAAATTGGGATATTTCCGTTATTTTGAAAACTGGAGGGGAGTTTGGGTAAAATGTGACTCACTGCCGCTTTCCGTACTTGGCATATGTTGGGTATAAATAAGTCGCAATTTCAAACTGCGAATACGTGCAGAGATCCAGAATTTGGCTCCAAAATATGGCTCAGGCCTCGAAATTGGGATGTTTGAGATATTTTGAAAACTGCAGGGAGGTTTGGGACAAATGTGACCAAACGCTGCTTTCAGTACTTTGGCATATGTTGGGTATAAAAAAGTCGCAATTTCAAACTGCGAATATGTGCAGAGAGCCAGAATTTAGCTCCAAAATATGGCTCAGGCCTCGAAATTGGGATATTTGGGATATTTCGAAAACTGCAGGGGAGTTTGTGCAAAATGTGACTCACTGCCGCTTTCAGGACTTGGCATATGTTGGGTATAAAAAGTCGTAATATCAAACTGCGAATACGTGCAGAGAGCCAAAATTTGGCTCAAAAATATGGCTCAGGCCTCGATATTGGGATGTTTGGGATATTTTGAAAACTGCAGTTAGATTTGGGACAAATGTGACCAAACGCCACTTTCAGTACTTGGCATATGTTGGGTATAAAAAGTCAATATTTCAAACTGCGAATACGTGCAGAGAGCCTGAATTTCGCTCCAAAATATGGCTCAGGCCTCGAAATTGGGATGTTTTGGTTATTTTGAAAACTGCAGGGGGGATTGGGACAAATGTGACTAAACGCCGCTTTCAGTACTTCGCATATGTAGAGTATAAAAAAGTCGTAATTTCAAACTGCGAATACGTGCAGAGACCCAGAATTTGGCTCTAAAATATGGCTCAGGCTTCGAAATTGGGATGTTTGGGAAATTTTGAAAACTGCAGGGGAGTTTGTGCAAAATGTGACTCACTTCCGCGTCCAGTACTTGGCATATGTTGGGTATAAGTCGTCGTAGTATCAAACAGCGAATACGTGCATAGAGCCAGAATTTGGCTCCAAAATATGGCTCAGGCCTCGATATTGGGATGTTTGGAATATTTAGAAAAATGCAGGGGAGTTTGTGCAAAATGTGTCTCATTGCCGCTTTCAGTACTTGGCATATGTTGGGTATAATAAGTCGTAATTTCAACCTGCGAATACGTGCAGAGAGCCAGAATTTGGCTCCAAAATATGGCTCAGGCCTCGAAATTGAGACGTTTGGATATTTTAAAAATTGCAGGGGAGTTTGTGCAAAATTTGACTCACTGCCGCTTTCAGTACTTGGCATATGTTGGGTATAAAAAGTCGAAATATTAAACTGCGAATACGGGCAAAGAGCCAGAATTTGGCTCCAAAATATGGGTCAGGCCTCGATATATGGATATTTTGGATATTTTGAAAACTGCAGGAAGGTTTGGGACAAATGTGACCAAACGCCGCTTTCAGTCCTTCGCATATGTTGGGTATAAAAAAGTCGTAATTTCAAACCGCGAATACGTGCAGAGAGCCAGAGTTTGGCTCCAAAATATTGCTCAGGCCTCGAAATTGGGATGTTTAGGATATTTAGAAAACTGCTGGGGAGTTTGTGCAAAATGTGACTCACTGCCGCTTTCAGGACTTGGCATATGTTGGGTATAAAAATTCGTAATATCAAACAGCGACTACATGCATAGAGCCAGAATTTGCCTCCAAATTATGGCTCAGGCCTCGAAATTGGGATGTTTGAGATATTTTGAAAACTGCAGGGAGGTTTGGAACCAATGTGACCAAACGCTTCTTTCAGTACTTGGCATATGTTGGTATAAAAAATCGCAATTTTAAACTGCGAATACGTCCAGAGAGCCAGAATTTGGCTCGAAAATATGACTCAGGCCTCGAAATTGGGAAGTTTGGGATATTTTGAAAACTGCAGGGAGGTTTGAGACAAATGTGACCAAACGCCGCTTTCAGTACTTCGCATATGTTGGGTATAAAATTCGTAATTTCAAACTGGGAATACGTGCAGAGAGCTAGAATTTGGCTCCAAAATATGGCTCAGTCCTCGAAATTGGGATGTTTGGGATATTTTGAAAACTGGAGGGAGGTTTGGGACAAATGTGCCCAAACGCCGCTTTTAGTACTTGGCATATGTTGGGTATAAAAATCGTAATTTCAAACTGCAAATACGTGCAGAGAGCCAGAATTTGGCTCCAAAATATGGCTCAGGGCCTTGAAATTGGGATATTTGGGATATTTTGAAAACTACAGGGGAGTTTGTGCAAAATGTGACTCTCTGCCGCTTTCAGTCCATCGCATATGTTGGGTATAAAAAGTTATAATATCAAACTGTGAATACATGCAGAGAGCCAGAATTTGGCTCCAAAATATGGCTCAGGCCTCGAAATTGGGATATTTGGAATATTTTGAAAACTGCGGGGAGGTCTGGGACAAATGTGACCAAACGCCGCTTTCAGTACTTGGCATATGTTGGGTATAAAAAGACATAATTTCGAACTGCGAATACGTGCAGATAGCCAGAATTTGGCTCCAAAATATGGCTCAGGCCTCGAAATTGGGATATTTGAGATATTTTGAAAACTGCAAGGTTGTTTGGGACAAATGTGACCAAACGCCGCTTTCAGTACTTGGCATATGTTGGGTATAAAAAGATGTAATTTCTAACTGCGAATACGTGCAGAGAGCCAGAATTTGGCTCCAAAATATGGCTCAGGCCTCGAAATTGGGATATTTCCGTTATTTTGAAAACTGGAGGGGAGTTTGGGTAAAATGTGACTCACTGCCGCTTTCCGTACTTGGCATATGTTGGGTATAAAAAAGTCGCAATTTCAAACTGCGAATACGTGCAGAGATCCAGAATTTGGCTCCAAAATATGGCTCAGGCCTCGAAATTGGGATGTTTGAGAAATTTTGAAAACTGCAGGGAGGTTTGGGACAAATGTGACCAAACGCTGCTTTCAGTACTTGGCATATGTTGGGTATAAAAAAGTCGCAATTTCAAACTGCGAATACGTGCAGAGAGCCAGAATTTGGCTCCAAAATATGGCTCAGGCCTCGATATTGGGATGTTTGGGATATTTCGAAAACTGCAGTTAGATTTGGGACAAATGTGACCAAACGCCGCTTTCAGTACTTGGCATATGTTGGGTATAAAAAGTCAATATTTTAAACTGCGAATACGTGCAGAGAGCCAGAATTTGGCTCCAAAATATAGCTCAGGCCTCGAAATTGGGATGTTTGGGTTATTTTGAAAACTGCAGGGGGGATTGGGACAAATGTGACCAAACGCTGCTTTCAGTACTTGGCATATGTTGGTATAAAAAATCGCAATTTTAAACTGCGAATACGTGCAGAGAGCCAGAATTTGGCTCCAAAATATGACTCAGGCCTCGAAATTGGAAAGTTTGGGATATTTTGAAAACTGCAGGGAGGTTTTGGACAAATGTGACCAAACGCCGCTTTCAGTACTTCGCATATGTTGGGTATATAATTCGTAATTTCAAACTGGGAATACGTGCAGAGAGCTAGAATTTGGCTCCAAAATATGGCTCAGTCCTCGAAATTGGGATGTTTGGAATATTTTGAAAACTGGAGGGAGGTTTGGGACAAATGTGCCCAAACGCCGCTTTTAGTACTTGGCATATGTTTGGTATAAAAATCGTAATTTCAAACTGCGAATACGTGCAGAGAGCCAGAATTTGGCTCCAAAATATGGCTCAGGGCCTCGAAATTGGGATATTTGGGATATTTTGAAAACTACAGGGGAGTTTGTGCAAAATGTGACTCACTGCCGCTTTCAGTCCTTCGCATATGTTGGGTATAAAAAGTTATAATATCAAACTGCGAATACATGCAGAGAGCCAGAATTTGGCTCCAAAATATGGCTCAGGCCTCGAAATTGGGATATTTGGGATATTTTGAAAACTGCGGGGAAGTCTGGGACAAATGTGACCAAACGCCGCTTACAGTACTTAGCATATGTTGGGTATAAAAAGACATTATTTCGAACTGCGAATACGTGCAGATAGCCAGAATTTGGCTCCAAAATATGGCTCAGGCCTCGAAATTGGGATATTTGGGATATTTTGAAAACTGCAAGGATGTTTGGGACAAATGTGACCAAACGCCGCTTTCAGTACTTGGCATATGTTGGGTATAAAAAGATGTAATTTCTAACTGCGAATACGTGCAGAGAGCCAGAATTTGGCTCCAAAATATGGCTCAGGCCTCGAAATTGGGATATTTCCGTTATTTTGAAAACTGGAGGGGAGTTTGGGTAAAATGTGACTCACTGCCGCTTTCCGTACTTGGCATATGTTGGGTATAAATAAGTCGCAATTTCAAACTGCGAATACGTGCAGAGAGCCAGAATTTTGCTCCAAAATATGGCTCAGGCCTCGAAATTGGGATATTTGGGATATTTCGAAAACTGCAGGGGAGTTTGTGCAAAATGTGACTCACTGCCGCTTTCAGGACTTGGCATATGTTGGGTATAAAAAGTCGTAATATCAAACTGCGAATACGTGCAGAGAGCCAAAATTTGGCTCAAAAATATGGCTCAGGCTTCGAAATTGGGAAATTTGGGATATTTCGAAAACTGCAGGGGAGTTTGTGCAATATGTGGCTCACTGCCGCTCTCAGGACTTGGCATATGTTGGTTAAAAAAATTTGTAATATCAAACTGCGAATACGTGCATAGAGCCAGAATTTGGCTCCAGAATATGGCTCAGGCCTCGAAATTGGGATGTTTGGGATATTTTGAAAACTGGAGAAAGGTTTGGGACAAATGTGACCAAACGCTGCTTTCAGTACTTGGCATATGTTGGGTATAAAAAGTCGTAATTTCAAACTGCGAATACGTGCAGAGAGCCAGAATTTGGCTCCAAAATATAGCTCAGGCCTCGAAATTGGGATATTTGGGATATTTCGAAAACTGGAGGGGAGTTTGGGCAAAATGTGACTCACTGCCACTTTCAGTACTTGGCATATGTTGGGTATAAAAAATCGCAATTTCAAACTGCGAATACGTGCAGAGATCCAGAATTTAGCTCCAAAATATGGCTCAGGCCTCGAAATTGTGATATTTGGGATATTTCGAAAACTGCAGGAGAGTTTGTGCAAAATGAGACTCACTGCCGCTTTCATGACTTGGCATATGTTGGGTATAATAAGTTTTAATTTAAAACAACGAATACCTGCAGAGAGCCAGAATTTGGCTCCAAAATATTGATCAGGCCTCGAAATTGGGATGTTTGGGATATTTTGAAAACTGAAGGGGAGTTTGTGCAAAATGTGACTCACTGCCGCTTTCAGTACTTGGCATATGATGGGTATAAAAAGTCGTAATATCAAACTGCGAATACATGCAGAGAGCCAGAATTTGGCTCCAAAATATTGCTCAGGCCTCGAAATTGGGATTTTGGGGATATTTTGAAAACTGCGGGGAGGTTTGGGACAAATGTGACCAAACGCCGCTTTCAATACTTGGCATATGTTGGGTAAAAAAAGACGTAATTTCGAACTGCGAATACGTGCAGAGAGCCAGAATTTGGCTCCAAAATATGGCTCAGGCCTCGAAATTGGGATATTTGCGTTACTTTGAAAACTGGAGGGGAGTTTGGGCAAAATGTGACTCACTGCCGCTTTCAGTACTTGGCATATGTTGGTATAAATAAAGTCGCAATTTCAAACTGCGAATACGTGCAGAGATCCAGAATTTGGCTCCATATTATGGCTCAGGCTTCGAAATTGGGATGTTTGAGATATTTTGAAAACTGCAGGGAGGTTTGGGACAAATTTGACCAAACGCGGCTTTCAGTACCTGGCATATGCTGGGTATAAAAAAAGTCGCAATTTCAAACTGCGAATACGTGCAGAGATCCAGAATTTGGCTCCAAAATATGACTCAGGCCTCGAAATTGGGAAGTTTAGGATATTTTGAAAAGTGCAGGGGAGTTTGGGACAAATATGACCAAACGCCGCTTTCAGTGCTTGACATATGTTGGGTATAAAAAAGTCGCAATTTCAAACTGCGAATATGTGCAGAGAGGCAGAATTTGGCTCCAAAATATGGCTCAGGCCTCGAAATTGGGATATTTGTGATACTTTGAAAACTGGAAGAGAGTTTGTGCAAAATGTGACTCACTGCCGCTTTCAGTACTTGGTATATGTTGGGTATAAAATTCGTAATATCAAACTGCGAATACGTGAAGAAAGCCAGAATTTGGCTCCAAAATATGGCTCAGGCCTCGATACTGGGATGTTTGGGATATTTTTAAAACTGCAGGAAGTTTTGGGACAAATGTGACCAAACGCCGCTTTCAGTACTTCGCATATGTTGTGTATAAAAAATCGTAATTTCAAACTGCGAATACGTGCAGAGAGCCAGAATTTGGGTCCAAAATATGGCTCAGGCCTCGAAATTGGGATGTTTGGGATATTTTGAAAACTGCAGGGGAGTTTGTGCAAAATGTTACTCACTGCTGCGTCCAGTACTTGGCATATGGTGGGTATAAAAAGTCGTAATATCAAAATGCGAATATGTGCAGAGAGCCAGAATTTGACTCCAAAATATGGCTCAGGCCTCGAAATTCAGATATTTAGGATATTTTGAAAACTGCAGGGAGGTTTGGGACAAATGTGACCTAACGCCGCTTTCAGTACTTGGCATATGTTGGCTATAAAAAATTTGCAATTTCAAACTGCGAATACGTGCAGAGAGCCAGAATTTGGCTCCAAAATATGGCTCAGGCCTCGAAATTGGGATATTTGGGATATTTTGAAAACTGCAGGGGAGTTTGTGCAAAATGTGACTCACTGCCGCTTTCAGTACTTGGCATATGTTGGGTATAAAAAGTCGTAATATCAAACTGCGAATACATGCAGAGAGCCGGAATTTGGCTCCAAATTATGGCTCAGGCCTCGAAATTGGGATGGTTGGGATATTTTGCAAACTGCAGGGAGGTTTGGGACAAATGTGACCAAACGCTGCTTTCAGTACTTGGCATATGTTGGTATAAAAAAGTCGCACTTTCAAACTGCGAATACGTGCAGAGAGCCACAATTTGGCTCCAAAATATGGCTCGGGCCTCGAAATTGGGAAATTTGGGATATTTCGAAAACTGCAGGGGAGTTTGTGCAATATGTGACTCACTGCCGCTTTCAGGACTTGGCATATGTTGGTTAAAAAAATTTGTAATATCAAACTGCGAATACGTGCATAGAGATAGAATTTGGCTCCAAAATATGGCTCAGGCCTCGAAATTGGGATGTTTGGGATATTTTGAAAACTGGAGAAAGGTTTGGGACAAATGTGACCAAACGCCGCTTTCAGTACTTGGCATATGTTGGGTATAAAAAGTCGTAATTTCAAACTGCGAATACGTGCAGAGAGCCAGAATTTGGCTCCAAAATATAGCTCAGGCCTCGAAATTGGGATACTTGGGATATTTCGAAAACTGGAGGACAGTTTGGGCAAAATGTGACTCACTGCCACTTTCAGTACTTGGCATATGTTGGGTATAAAAAAGTCGCAATTTCAAACTGCGAATACGTGCAGAGATCCAGAATTTAGCTCCAAAATATGGCTCAGGCCTCGAAATTGTGATATTTGGGATATTTCGAAAACTGCAGGAGAGTTTGTGCAAAATGTGACTCACTGCCGCTTTCATGACTTGGCATTTGTTGGGTATAATAAATTTTAATTTAAAACAACGAATACCTGCAGAGAGCCAGAATTTGGCTCCAAAATATTGATCAGGCCTCGAAATTGGGATGTTTGGGATATTTTGAAAACTGCAGGGGAGTTTGTGCAAAATGTGACTCACTGCGGCTTTCAGTACTTGGCATATGATGGGTATAAAAAGTCGTAATATCAAACTGCGAATACATGCAGAGAGCCAGAATTTGGCTCCAAAATATTGCTCAGGCCTCGAAATTGGGATTTTGGGGATATTTTGAAAACTGCGGGGAGGTTTGGGACAAATGTGACCAAACGCCGCTTTCAATACTTGGCATATGTTGGGTAAAAAAAGACGTAATTTCGAACTGCGAATACGTGCAGAGAGCCAGAATTTGGCTCCAAAATATGGCTCATGCCTCAAAAATGGGATATTTGGGATATTTGGAAAACTGTAGGGATGTTTGGGACAAATGTGACCAAACGCCGCTTTCAGTACTTGCCATATGTTGGGTATAAAAAGATTTAATTTCTAACTGCGAATACGTGCAGAGAGCCAGAATTTGGCTCCAAAATATGGCTCAGGCCTCGAAATTGGGATATTTGCGTTACTTTGAAAACTGGAGGGGAGTTTGGGCAAAATGTGACTCACTGCCGCTTTCAGTACTTGGTATATGTTGGTATAAATAAAGTCGCAATTTCAAACTGCGAATACGAGCAGAGAGCCAGAATTTGGCTCCATGATATGGCTCAGGCCTCGAAATGGGGATATTTGGGATATTTTGAAAACTGTAGGGGAGTTTGTGCAAAATGTGACTCACTGCCTCTTTCAGGACTTGGCATATGTTAGGTATAAAAAGTCGTAATTTCAAACTGCGAATACGTGCAGAGAGCCAGAATTTGGCTCCAAAATATGACTCAGGCCTCGAAATTGGGAAGTTTGGGATATTTTGAAAATTGCAGGGGAGTTTGGAACAAATATGACCAAACGCCGCTTACAGTACTTGGCATATGTTGGGTATAAAAAGTCGTAATATCAAACTGCGAATACGTGCAGAGAGCCAGAATTTGGCTCAAAAGTATGGCTCAGGCCTCGAAATTGGGATATTTGGGATATTTCGAAAACTGCAGGGGAGTTTGTGCAAAATGTGACTCACTGCCGCTTTCAGGACTTGGCATATGTTAGGTATAAAAAGGCGAAATATCAAACTGCGAATACGTGCATAGAGCCATAATTTGGCTCCAAAATATGGCTCATTCCTCGAAATTGGGATGTTTGGGAAATTTTGAAAACTGCAGGGGAGTTTGTGCAAAATGTGACTCACTGCTGCGTCCAGTACTTGGCATATGGTGGGTATAAAAAGTCGTAATATCAAAATGCGAATACGTGCAGAGAGCCAGAATTTGGCTCCAAAATATGGCTCAGGCCTCGAAATTGGGATATTTGGGATATTTGGAAAACTGTAGGGATGTTTGGGACAAATGTGACCAAACGCCGCTTTCAGTACTTGCCATATGTTGGGTATAAAAATATGTAATTTCTAACTGCGAATACGTGCAGAGAGCCAGAATTTGGCTCCAAAATATGGCTCAGGCCTCAAAATTGGGATATTTGCGTTACTTTGAAAACTGGAGGGGAGTTTGGGCAAAATGTGACTCACTGCCGCTTTCAGTACTTGGCATATGTTGGTATAAATAAAGTCGCAATTTTAAACTGCAAATACGTGCAGAGAGCCAGAATTTGGCTCCATAATATGGCTCAGGCCTCGAAATTGGGATATTTGGGATATTTTGAAAACTGCAGGGGAGTTTGGGACAAATATGACCAAACGCCGCTTACAGTACTTGGCATATGTTGGGTATAAAAAGTCGTAATATCAAACTGCGAATACGTGCAGAGAGTTAGAATTTGGCTCAAAAATATGGCTCAGGCCTCGAAATTGGGATATTTGGGATATTTCAAAAATTGCAGGGGAGTTTGTGCAAAATGTGACTCACTGCCTCTTTCAGGACTTGGCATATGTTGGGTATAAAAAGTCGTAATATCAAACTGCAAATACGTGCATAGAGCAAGAATTTGGCTCCAAAATATGGCTCAGGCCTCGAAATTGGGATGTTTGGGATATTTTGAAAACTGGAGGGAGGTTTGGGACAAATGTGACCAAACGCCGCTTCCAGTACTTGTCATATGTTTGGTACAAAAAGTCGTAACTTAAAACTGCGAATAGGTGCAGAGAGCCAGAATTTGGCTCCAAAATATGGCTCAGGCCTCGAAATTGGGATATTTGGGATATTTCGAAAACTGCAGGGGAGTTTGTGCTAAATGTGACTCACTGCCGCTTTCAGTACTTGGCATATGTTGGGTATAAAAAGTCGTAATATTAAGCTGCGAATACGTGCAAAGAGCCAGAATTTGGCTCCTAAATATGGGTCAGGCCTCGATATTGGGATATTTGGGATATTTTGAAAACTGCAGGGAGGTTTGGGACAAATGTGACCAAACGCCGCTTTCAGTCCTTCGCATATGTTGGGTATAAAAAAGTCGTAATATCAAACTGAGAATACGTGCAGTAAGCCAGAATTTGGCTCCAAAATATGGCTCAGGCCTCGAAATTGAGATATTTGGGATATTTTGAAAACTGCAGGGATGTTTGTGACAAATGTGACCAAACGCCGCTTCCAGTACTTGGCATATGTTTGGTATAAAAAGACGTAATTTCGAACTGCGAATATGTGCAGAGAGCCAGAATTTGGCTCCAAAATATGGCTCAGGCCTCGAAATTGGGATATTTGTGATACTTTGAAAACTGGAAGGGAGTTTGTGCAAAATGTGACTCACTGCCGCTTTCAGTACTTGGCATATGTTGGTATAAATAAAGTCGCAATTTCAAACTGCGAATACGTGCAGAGCCAGAAATTGGCTCCATAATATGGCTCAGGCGTCGAAATTGGGATATTTGGGATATTTTGAAAACTGCAGGGGAGTTTGTTCAAAATGTGACTCACTGCCTCTTTCAGGACTTGGCATATGTTGGGTATAAAAAGTCGTAATTTCAAACTGCGAATACGTGCAAAGAGCCAGAATTTGGCTCTAAAATATGACTCAGGCCTCGAAATTGGGATGTTTGGGATATTTTGAAAATTGCAGGGCAGTTTGGGACAAATATGACCAAACGCCGCTTACAGTACTTGGCATATGTTGGGTATAAAAAGTCGTAATATCAAACTGCGAATACGTGCAGAGAGCCAGAATTTGGCTCAAAAATATGGCTCAGGCCTCGAAATTGGGATATTTGGGATATTTCAAAAATTGCAGGGGAGTTTGTGCAAAATGTGACTCACTGCCTCTTTCAGGACTTGGCATATGTTGGGTATAGGAAGTCGTAATATCAAACTGCGAATACGTGCTTAGAACAAGAATTTGGCTCCAAAATATGGCTCAGGCCTCGAAATTGGGATGTTTGGGATATTTTGAAAACTGGAGGGAGGTTTAGGACAAATGTGACCAAACTCCAATTTCAGTACTTGGCATATTTTTGGTATAAAAAGTCGTAACTTAAAACTGCGAATACGTGCAGAGAGCCAGAATTGGGCTCCAAAATATGGCTCAGGCCTCGAAATTGGGATATTTGGGATATTTCGAAAACTGCAGGGGAGTTTGTGCTAAACGTGACTCACTGCCACTTTCAGTACTTGGCATATGTTGGGTATAAAAATTCGTAATATTAAACTGCGAATAAGTGCAAAGAGCCAGAATTTGGCTCCAAATTATGGGTCAGGCCTCGATATTGGGATATTTGGGATATTTTGAAAACTGCAGGGAGGTTTGGGACAAATGTGACCAAACGCCGCTTTCAGTCCTTCGCATATGTTGGGTATAAAAAAGTCGTAATTTCAAACTGCGAATACATGCAGAGAGCTAGAATTTGGCTCCATAATATTGCTCACTCCTCGAAATTGGGATATTTGGGATATTTTGAAAACTGTAGGGGAGTTTTTGCAAAATGTGACTCACTGCCGCTTTCAGTACTTGGCATATGTTGGGTATAAAAAGTCGTAATATCAAACTGAGAATACAGGCAGAGAGCCAGAATTTGGCTCCAAAATATGGCTCAGGCCTCGAAATTGGGATATTTGGGATAATTTGAAAACTGCAGGGATGTTTATGACAAATGTGACCAAACGCCGCTTTCAGTACTTGGCATATGTTTGGTATAAAAAGACGTAATTTCGAACTGCGAATATGTGCAGAGAGCCAGAATTTGGCTCCAAAATATGGCTCAGGTCTCGAAATTGGGATATTTGTGATACCTTGAAAACTGGAAGGGAGTTTGTGCAAAATTTGACTATGCCGCTTTCAGTACTTGGCATATGTTGGGTATAAAAAGTCGCAATATCTAACTGTGAATACGTGCATAGAGCCAGAATTTGGCTCCAAATAATGGCTTAGGCCTCGAAATTGGGACGATTGGGATATTTTGAAAACTGCAGGGAGGTTTGGGACAAATGTGACCAAACGCCGGTTTCAGTACTTGGCATATGTTGGGTATAAAAAGTCGTAATTTCAAAACTGCGAATACGTGCAGAGAGCCAGAATTTGGCTCCAAAATATAGCTCAGGCCTCGAAATTGGGATATTTGGAAAATTTCGAAAACTGCAGTGGAGTTTGTGCAAAATGTGACTCACTGCCGCTTTCAGTACTTGGCATATGTTGGGTATAAAAAGTCGTAATATCAAACTGTGAATACATGCAGAGAGCCAGAATTTGGCTCCAAAATATGGCTCAGGCCTCGAAATTGGGATTTTTGGGATATTTTGAAAACTGCGGGGAGGTTTGGGACAAATGTGACCAAACGCCGCTTTCAGTACTTGGCATATGTTGGGTATAAAAAGACGTAATTTCGAACTGCGAATACGTGTAGAGAGCCATAATTTGGCTCCAAAATATGGCTCAGGCTTCGAAATTGGGATATTTGATATATTTTGAAAACTGCGGGGAGGTTTGGGACAAATGTGACCAAACGCCGCTTTCAGTACTTGGCATATGTTGGGTATAAAAAGACGTAATTTTGAACTGCGAATACGTGTAGAGAGCCATAATTTGGCTCCAAAATATGGCTCAGGCCTCGAAATTGGGATATTTGCGTTATTTTGAAAACTGGAGGGGAGTTTGGGCAAAATGTGACTCACTGCCGCTTTCAGGACTTGGCATATGTTAGGTATAAAAAGGCGAAATATCAAACTGCTAATACGTGCATAGAGCCAGAATTTGGCTCCAAATAATGGCTTAGGCCTCGAAATTGGGATGTTTGGGATATTTTGAAAACTGCAGGGAGTTTGTGCAAAATGTGACTCACTGCCGCTTTCAGTACTTGGCATATGTTGGGTATAAAATTCGCAATTTCAAACTGCGAATACGTGCAGAGACCAAGAATTTGGCTCCAAAATATGGCTCAGGCCTCGAAATTGTGATATTTGGGATATTTCGAAAACTGCAGGAGAGTTTGTGCAAAACATGACTCACTGCCGCTTTCAGGACTTGGCATATGTTGGGTATAAAAATTCGTAATATCAAACTGCGAATACGTGCAGAGAGCCAGAATTTGGCTCCAAAATATGGCTCAGGCCTCGAAATTGGGATGTTTGGGATATTTTGAAAACTGCCGGGGAGTTTGTGCAAAATGTGACTCTCTGCTGCGTCCAGTACTTGGCATATGGTGGGTATAAAAAGTCGTAATATCAAACTACGAATATGTGCAGAGAGCTAGAATTTGGCTCCAAAATATGGCTCAGGCCTCGAAATTGAGGTGTTTGGGATATTTTGAAAACTGCAGGGAGGTATGGGACAAATGTGACCAAATGCCGCTTTCAGTACTTGTCATATGTTGGGTATAAAAAAGTCGCAATTTCAAACTGCGAATACGTGCAGAGAGCCAGAATTTGGCTCCAAAATATGGCTCATGCCTCGAAATTGGAATATTTGGGATATTTCGAAAACTGCAGGGGAGTTTGTGCAAAATGTGACTCACTGCTGCTTTCAGGACTTGGCATATGTTAGGTATAAAAAGGCGAAATATCAAACTGCGAATACGTGCATAGAGCCAGAATTTGGCTCCAAATAATGGCTTAGGCCTCGAAATTGGGATGTTTGGGATATTTTGAAAACTGTGGGGAGGTTTGGGACAAATGTGACCAAACGCCGCTTTCAGTACTTGGCATATGTTGGGTATAAAAAGTTTTAATTTAAAACGGCGAATACCTGCAGAGAGCCAGAATTTGGCTCCAAAATATTGATCAGGCCTCGAAATTGGGATGTTTGGGATATTTTGAAAATTGGAGGGGAGTTTGTGCAAAATGTGACTCACTGCCGCTTTCAGTACTTGGCATATGTTGGGTATAAAAAGTCGTAATATCAAACTGCGAATACATGCAGAGAGCCAGAATTTGGCTCCAAAATATTGCTCAGGCCTCGAAATTGGGATTTTTGGGATATTTTGAAAACTGTGGGGAGGTTTGGGACAAATGTGACCAAACGCCGCTTTCAGTACTTGGCATATGTTGGGTATAAAAAGACGTGTGCAGAGAACCAGAATTTGGCTCCAAAATATGGCTCAGGCCTCGAAATTGGGATATTTGCGTTATTTTGAAAACTGGAGGGGAGTTTGTGCAAAATGTGACTCACTGCCTCTTTCAGGACTTGGCATATGTTGGGTATAAAAAGTCGTAATTTCAAACTGCGAATACGTGCAAAGAGCCAGAATTTGGCTCTAAAATATGACTCAGGCCTCGAAATTGGGAAGTTTGGGATATTTTGAAAATTGCAGGGGAGTTTGGGACAAATATGACCAAACGCCGCTTACAGTCTTGGCATATGTTGGGTATAAAAAGTCGTAATATCAAACTGCGAATACGTGCAGAGAGCCAGAATTTGGCTCAAAAATATGGCTCAGGCCTCGAAATTGGGATATTTGGGATATTTCAAAAATTGCAGGGGAGTTTGTGCAAAATGTGACTCACTGCCTCTTTCAGGACTTGGCATATGTTGGGTATAAGAAGTCGTAATATCAAACTGCGAATACGTGCATAGAACAAGAATTTGGCTCCAAAATATGGCTCAGGCCTCGAAATTGGGATGTTTGGGATATTTTGAAAACTGGAGGGAGGTTTAGGACAAATGTGACCAAACGCCAATTTCAGTACTTGGCATATTTTTGGTATAAAAAGTCGTAACTTAAAACTGCGAATACGTGCAGAGAGCCAGAATTGGGCTCCAAAATATGGCTCAGGCCTCGAAATTGGGATATTTGGGATATTTCGAAAACTGCAGGGGAGTTTGTGCTAAACGTGACTCACTGCCACTTTCAGTACTTGGCATATGTTGGGTATAAAAATTCGTAATATTAAACTGCGAATAAGTGCAAAGAGCCAGAATTAGGCTCCAAATTATGGGTCAGGCCTCGATATTGGGATATTTGGGATATTTTGAAAACTACAGGGAGGTTTGGGACAAATGTGACCAAACGCCGCTTTCAGTCCTTCGCATATGTTGGGTATAAAAAAGTCGTAATTTCAAACTGCGAATACATGCAGAGAGCCAGAATTTGGCTCCAAAATATTGCTCAGGCCTCGAAATTGGGATATTTGGGATATTTCGAAAACTGTAGGGGAGTTTTTGCAAAATGTGACTCACTGCCGCTTTCAGGACTTGGCATATGTTGGTTGAAAAAATTTGTAATATCAAACTGCGTATACGTGCATAGAGCCAGAATTTGGCTCCAAAATATGGATCAGGCCTCGAAATTGGGATGTTTGGGATATTTTGAAAACTGGAGAAAGGTTTGGGACAAATGTGACCAAACGCCGCTTTCAGGACTTGGCATATGTTGGGTATAAAAAGTCGTAATTTCAAACTGCGAATACGTGCAGAGAGCCAGAATTTGGCTCCAAAATATAGCTCAGGCCTCGAAATTGGGATATTTGGGATATTTCGAAAACTGGAGGGGAGTTTGGGCAAAATGTGACTCACTGCCACTTTCAGTACTTGGCATATGTTGGGTATAAAAAAGTCGCAATTTCAAACTGCGAATACGTGCAGAGATCCAGAATTTAGCTCCAAAATATGGCTCAGGCCTCGAAATTGTGATATTTGGGATATTTAGAAAACTGCAGGAGAGTTTGTGCAAAATGTGACTCACTGCCGCTTTCATGACTTGGCATATGTTGGGTATAATAAGTTTTAATTTAAAACAACGAATACCTGCAGAGAGCCAGAATTTGGCTCCAAAATATTGATCAGGCCTCGAAATTGGGATGTTTGGGATATTTTGAAAACTGCAGGGGAGTTTGTGCAAAATGTGACTCACTGCCGCTTTCAGTACTTGGCATATGATGGGTATAAAAAGTCGTAATATCAAACTGCGAATACATGCAGAGAGCCAGAATTTGGCTCCAAAATATTGCTCAGGCCTCGAAATTGGGATTTTGGGGATATTTTGAAAACTGCGGGGAGGTTTGGGACAAATGTGACCAAATGCCGCTTTCAATACTTGGCATATGTTGGGTAAAAAAAGACGTAATTTCGAACTGCGAATACGTGCAGAGAGCCAGAATTTGGCTCCAAAATATGGCTCAGGCCTCAAAATTGGGATATTTGGGATATTTGGAAAACTGTAGGGATGTTTGGGACAAATGTGACCAAACGCCGCTTTCAGTACTTGCCATATGTTGGGTATAAAAAGATGTAATTTCTATCTGCGAATACGTGCAGAGAGCCAGAATTTGGCTCCAAAATATGGCTCAGGCCTCGAAATTGGGATATTTGCGTTACTTTGAAAACTGGAGGGGAGTTTGGGCAAAATGTGACTCACTGCCTCTTTCAGGACTTGGCATATGTTGGGTATAAAAAGTTGTAATTTCAAACTGCGAATACGTGCAGAGAGCCAGAATTTGGCTCCAAAATATGACTCAGGCCTCGAAATTGGGAAGTTTGGGATATTTTGAAAATTGCAGGGGAGTTTGGGACAAATATGACCAAACGCCGCTTACAGTACTTGGCATATGTTGGGTATAAAAAGTCGTAATATCAAACTGCGAATACGTGCAGAGAGCCAGAATTTGGTTCAAAAATATGGCTCAGGCCTCGAAATTGGGATATTTGGGATATTTCGAAAACTGCAGGGGAGTTTGTGCAAAATGTGACTCACTGCCGCTTTCAGGACTTGGCATATGTTAGGTATAAAAAGGCGAAATATCAAACTGCGAATACGTGCATAGAGCCATAATTTGGCTCCAAAATATGGCTCATTCCTCGAAATTGGGATGTTTGGGAAATTTTGAAAACTGCAGGGAGTTTGTGCAAAATGTGAATCACTGCTGCGTCCAGTACTTGGCATATGGTGGGTATAAAAAGTCGTAATATCAAAATATGAATATGTGCAGAGAGCCAGAATTTGGCTCCAAAATATGGCTCAGGCCTCGAAATTGAGGTGTTTGGGATATTTTGAAAACTGCAAGGAGGTATGGGACAAATGTGACCAAACGCCGCTTTCAGTACTTGTCATATGTTGGGTATAAAAAAGTCACAATTTCAAACTGCGAATACGTGCAGAGAGCCAGAATTTGGCTCCAAAATATGGCTCAGGCCTCGAAATTGGGATATTTGGGATATTTGGAAAACTGTAGGGATGTTTGGGACAAATGTGACCAAACGCCGCTTTCAGTACTTGCCATATGTTGGGTATAAAAAGATGTAATTTCTAACTGCGAATACGTGCAGAGAGCCAGAATTTGGCTCCAAAATATGGCTCAGGCCTCGAAATTGGGATATTTGCGTTACTTTGAAAACTGGAGGGGAGTTTGGGCAAAATGTGACTCACTGCCGCTTTCAGTACTTGGCATATGTTGGTATAAATAAAGTCGCAATTTCAAACTGCAAATACGTGCAGAGAGCCAGAATTTGGCTCCATAATATGGCTCAGGCCTCGAAATTGGGATATTTGGGATATTTTGAAAACTGCAGGGGAGTTTGGGACAAATATGACCAAACGCCGCTTACAGTACTTGGCATATGTTGGGTATAAAAAGTCGTAATATCAAACTGCGAATACGTGCAGAGAGCCAGAATTTGGCTCAAAAATATGGCTCAGGCCTCGAAATTGGGATATTTGGGATATTTCAAAAATTGCAGGGGAGTTTGTGCAAAATGTGACTCACTGCCTCTTTCAGGACTTGGCATATGTTGGGTATAAAAAGTCGTAATATCAAACTGCGATTACGTGCATAGAGCAAGAATTTGGCTCCAAAATATGGCTCTGGCCTCGAAATTGGGATGTTTGGGATATTTTGAAAACTGGAGGGAGGTTTGGGACAAATGTGACCAAACACCGCTTTCAGTACTTGGCATATGTTTGGTATAAAAAGTCGTAACTTAAAACTGCGAATAGGTGCAGAGAGCCAAAATTTGGCTCCAAAATATGGCTCAGGCCTCGAAATTGGGATATTTGGGATATTTCGAAAACTGCAGGGGAGTTTGTGCTAAATGTGACTCACTGCCGCTTTCAGTACTTGGCATATGTTGGGTATAAAAAGTCGTAATATTAAGCTGCGAATACGTGCAAAGAGTCAGAATTTGGCTCCTAAATATGGGTCAGGCCTCGATATTGGGATATTTGGGATATTTTGAAAACTGCAGGGAGGTTTGGGACAAATGTGACCAAACGCCGCTTTCAGTCCTTCGCATATGTTGGGTATAAAAAAGTCGTAATATCAAACTGAGAATACGTGCAGTAAGCCAGAATTTGGCTCCAAAATATGGCTCAGGCCTCGAAATTGAGATATTTGGGATATTTTGAAAACTGCAGGGATGTTTGTGTCAAATGTGACCAAACGCCGCTTTCAGTACTTGGCATATGTTTGGTATAAAAAGACGTAATTTCGAACTGCGAATATGTGCAGAGAGCCAGAATTTGGCTCCAAAATATGGCTCAGGCCTCGAAATTGGGATATTTGTGATACTTTGAAAACTGGAAGGGAGTTTGTGCAAAATGTGACTCACTGCCACTTTCAGTACTTGGCATATGTTGGTATAAATAAAGTCGCAATTTCAAACTGCGAATACGTGCAGAGCCAGAAATTGGCTCCATAATATGGCTCAGGCGTCGAAATTGGGATATTTGGGATATTTTGAAAACTGCAGGGGAGTTTGTGCTAAATGTGACTCACTGCCTCTTTCAGGACTTGGCATATGTTGGGTATAAAAAGTCGTAATTTCAAACTGCGAATACGTGCAAAGAGCCGGAATTTGGCTCTAAAATATGACTCAGGCCTCGAAATTGGGAAGTTTGGGATATTTTGAAAATTGCAGGGGAGTTTGGGACAAATATGACCAAACGCCGCTTACAGTACTTGGCATATGTTGGGTATAAAAAGTCGTAATATCAAACTGCGAATACGTGCAGAGAGCCAGAATTTGGCTCAAAAATATGGCTCAGGCCTCGAAAT
This sequence comes from Procambarus clarkii, assembly GCF_040958095.1. NCBI lineage: Eukaryota > Metazoa > Arthropoda > Malacostraca > Decapoda > Cambaridae > Procambarus > Procambarus clarkii. The sequence continues at coordinate 235,761 of NC_091225.1, forward strand.
TGGGATATTTGGGATATTTCAAAAATTGCAGGGGAGTTTGTGCAAAATGTGACTCACTGCCTCTTTCAGGACTTGGCATATGTTGGGTATAAGAAGTCGTAATATCAAACTGCGAATACGTGCTTAGAACAAGAATTTGGCTCCAAAATATGGCTCAGGCCTCGAAATTGGGATATTTGGGATATTTCGAAAACTGCAGGGGAGTTTGTGCTAAACGTGACTCACTACCACTTTCAGTACTTGGCATATGTTGGGTATAAAAATTCGTAATATTAAACTGCGAATAAGTGCAAAGAGCCAGAATTTGGCTCCAAATTATGGGTCAGGCCTCGATATTGGGATATTTGGGATATTTTGAAAACTGCAGGAAGGTTTGGGACAAATGTGACCAAACGCCGCTTTCAGTCGTTCGCATATGTTGGGTATAAAAAAGTCGTAATTTCAAACTGCGAATATATGCAGAGAGCCAGAATTTGGCTCCAAAATATTGCTCAGGCCTCGAAATTGGGATATTTGGGATATTTTGAAAACTGTAGGGGAGTTTTTGCAAAATGTGACTCACTGCCGCTTTCAGTACTTGGCATGTGTTGGGTATAAAAAGTCGTAATATCAAACTGAGAATACAGGCAGAGAGCCAGAATTTGGCTCCAAAATATGGCTCAGGCCTCGAAATTGGGATATTTGGGATAATTTGAAAACTGCAGGGATGTTTATGACAAATGTGACCAAACGCCGCTTTCAGTACTTGGCATATGTTGGGTATAAAAAGACGTAATTTCGAACTGCGAATACGTGCAGTAAGCCAGAATTTGGCTCCAAAATATGGCTCAGGCCTTGAAATTGAGATATTTGGGATATTTTGAAAACTGCAGGGATGTTTGGGAGAAATGTGACCAAACGCCGCTTTCAGTACTTGGCATATGTTTGGTATAAAAAGACGTAATTTCGAACTGCGAATATGTGCAGAGAGCCAGAATTTGGCTCCAAAATATGGCTCAGGTCTCGAAATTGGGATATTTGTGATACCTTGAAAACTGGAAGGGAGTTTGTGCAAAATGTGACTCTGCCGCTTTCAGTACTTGGCATATGTTGGGTATAAAAAGTCGTAATATCTAACTGTGAATACGTGCATAGAGCCAGAATTTGGCTCCAAATAATGGCTTTGGCCTCGAAATTGGGACGATTGGGATATTTTGAAAACTGCAGGGAGGTTTGGGACAAATGTGACCAAACGCCAGTTTCAGTACTTGGCATATGTTGGGTATAAAAAGTCGTAATATCTAACTGTGAATACGTGCAGAGAGCCAGAATTTGGCTCCAAAATATAGCTCAGGCCTCGAAATTGGGATATTTGGGATATTTCGAAAACTGCAGGGGAGTTTGTGCAAAATGTGACTCACTGCCGCTTTCAGTACTTGGCATATGTTGGGTATAAAAAGTCGTAATATCAAACTGTGAATACATGCAGAGAGCCAGAATTTGGCTCCAAAATATGGCTCAGGCCTCGAAATTGGGATATTTGATATATTTTGAAAACTGCAGGGATGTTTGGGACAAATGTGACCAAACGCCGCTTTCAGTACTTGGCATATGTTGGGTAAAAAAAGATGTAATTTCTAAATGCGAATACGTGCAGAGAGCCAGAATTTGGCTCCAAAATATGGCTCAGGCCTCGAAATTGGGATATTTGCGTTATTTTGAAAACTGGAGGGGAGTTTGGGCAAAATGTGACTCACTGCCGCTTTCAAGACTTGGCATATGTTAGGTATAAAAAGGCGAAATATCAAACTGCGAATACGTGCATAGAGCCAGAATTTGGCTCCAAATAATGGCTTAGGCCTCGAAATTGGGATGTTTGGGATATTTTGAAAACTGCAGGGAGTTTGTGCAAAATGTGACTCACTGCCGCTTTCAGTACTTGGCATATGTTGGGTATAAAATTCGCAATTTCAAACTGCGAATACGTGCAGAGACCAAGAATTTGGCTCCAAAATATGGCTCAGGCCTCGAAATTGTGATATTTGGGATATTTCGAAAACTGCAGGAGAGTTTGTGCAAAACATGACTCACTGCCGCTTTCAGGACTTGGCATATGTTGGGTATAAAAATTCGTAATATCAAACTGCGAATACGTGCAGAGAGCCAGAATTTGGCTCCAAAATATGGCTCAGGCCTCGAAATTGGGATGTTTGGGATATTTTGAAAACTGCAGGGGAGTTTGTGCAAAATGTGACTCACTGCTGCGTCCAGTACTTGGCATATGGTGGGTATAAAAAGTCGTAATATCAAACTACGAATATGTGCAGAGAGCAAGAATTTGGCTCCAAAATATGGCTCAGGCCTCGAAATTGAGGTGTTTGGGATATTTTGAAAACTGCAGGGAGGTATGGGACAAATGTGACCAAATGCCGCTTTCAGTACTTGTCATATGTTGGGTATAAAAAAGTCGCAATTTCAAACTGCGAATACGTGCAGTGAGCCAGAATTTGGCTCCAAAATATGGCTCATGCCTCGAAATTGGAATATTTAAGATATTTCGAAAACTGCAGGGAAATTTGTGCAAAATGTGACTCACTGCTGCTTTCAGGACTTGGCATATGTTAGGTATAAAAAGGCGAAATATCAAACTGCGAATACGTGCATAGAGCCAGAATTTGGCTCCAAATAATGGCTTAGGCCTCGAAATTGGGATGTTTGGGATATTTTGAAAACTGTGGGGAGGTTTGGGGCAAATGTGACCAAACGCCGCTTTCAGTACTTGGCATATGTTGGGTATAAAAAGACGTAATTTCGAACTGCGAATACGTGTAGAGAGCCAGAATTTGGCTCCAAAATATGGCTCAGGCTTCGAAATTGGGATATTTGATATATTTTGAAAACTGGAAGGGAGTTTGTGCAAAATGTGACTCTGCCGCTTTCAGTACTTGGCATATGTTGGGTATAAAAAGTCGTAATATCTAACTGAATACGTGCATAGAGCCAGAATTTGGCTGCAAATAATGGCTTAGGCCTCGAAATTGGGACGATTGGGATATTTTGAAAACTGCAGGGAGGTTTGGGACAAATGTGACCAAACGCCGATTTCAGTACTTGGCATATGTTGGGTATAAAAAGTCGTAATTTCAAAACTGCGAATACGTGCAGAGAGCCAGAATTTGGCTCCAAAATATAGCTCAGGCCTCGAAATTGGGATTTTTGGGATATTTTGAAAACTGCGGGGAGGTTTGGGACAAATGTGACCAAACGCCGCTTTCAGTACTTGGCATATGTTGGGTATAAAAAGACGTAATTTCGAACTGCGAATACGTGTAGAGAGCCATAATTTGGCTCCAAAATATGGCTCAGGCTTCGAAATTGGGATATTTGATATATTTTGAAAACTGCAGGGATGTTTGGGACAAATGTGACCAAACGCCGCTTTCAGTACTTGGCATATGTTGGGTAAAAAAAGATGTACTTTCTAAATGCGAATACGTGCAGAGAGCCAGAATTTGGCTCCAAAATATGGCTCAGGCCTCGAAATTGGGATATTTGCGTTATTTTGAAAACTGGAGGGGAGTTTGGGCAAAATGTGACTCACTGCCGCTTTCAGGACTTGGCATATGTTAGGTATAAAAAGGCGAAATATCAAACTGCGAATACGTGCATAGAGCCAGAATTTGGCTCCAAATAATGGCTTAGGCCTCGAAATTGGGATGTTTGGGATATTTTGAAAACTGCAGGGAGTTTGTGCAAAATGTGACTCACTGCCGCTTTCAGTACTTGGCATATGTTGGGTATAAAATTCGCAATTTCAAACTGCGAATACGTGCAGAGACCAAGAATTTGGCTCCAAAATATGGCTCAGGCCTCGAAATTGTGATATTTGGGATATTTCGAAAACTGCAGGAGAGTTTGTGCAAAACATGACTCACTGCCGCTTTCAGGACTTGGCATATGTTGGGTATAAAAATTCGTAATATCAAACTGCGAATACGTGCAGAGAGCCAGAATTTGGCTCCAAAATATGGCTCAGGCCTCGAAATTGGGATGTTTGGGATATTTTGAAAACTGCAGGGGAGTTTGTGCAAAATGTGACTCACTGCTGCGTCCAGTACTTGGCATATGGTGGGTATAAAAAGTCGTAATATCAAACTACGAATATGTGCAGAGAGCTAGAATTTGGCTCCAAAATATGGCTCAGGCCTCGAAATTGAGGTGTTTGAGATATTTTGAAAACTGCAGGGAGGTATGGGACAAAAGTGACCAAATGCCGCTTTCAGTACTTGTCATATGTTGGGTATAAAAAAGTCGCAATTTCAAACTGCGAATACGTGCAGAGAGCCAGAATTTGGCTCCAAAATATGGCTCATGCCTCGAAATTGGAATATTTGGGATATTTCGAAAACTGCAGGGGAGTTTGTGCAAAATGTGACTCACTGCTGCTTTCAGGACTTGGCATATTTTAGGTATAAAAAGGCGAAATATCAAACTGCGAATACGTGCATAGAGCCAGAATTTGGCTCCAAATAATGGCTTAGGCCTCGAAATTGGGATGTTTGGGATATTTTGAAAACTGTGGGGAGGTTTGGGACAAATGTGACCAAACGCCGCTTTCAGTACTTGGCATATGTTGGGTATAAAAAGTTTTAATTTAAAACGGCGAATACCTGCAGAGAGCCAGAATTTGGCTCCAAAATATTGATCAGGCCTCGAAATTGGGATGTTTGGGATATTTTGAAAACTGGAGGGGAGTTTGTGCAAAATGTGACTCACTGCCGCTTTCAGTACTTGGCATATGTTGGGTATAAAAAGTCGTAATATCAAACTGCGAATACATGCAGAGAGCCAGAATTTGGCTCCAAAATATTGCTCAGGCCTCGAAATTGGGATTTTTGGGATATTTTGAAAACTGTGCGGAGGTTTGGGACAAATGTGACCAAACGCCGCTTTCAGTACTTGGCATATGTTGGGTATAAAAAGACGTGTGCAGAGAACCAGAATTTGGCTCCAAAATATGGCTCAGGCCTCGAAATTGGGATATTTGCGTTATTTTGAAAACTGGAGGGGAGTTTGGGCAAAATGTGACTCACTGCCGCTTTCAGTACTTGGCATATGTTGGTATAAATAAAGTCGCAATTTCAAACTGCGAATACGTGCAGAGCCAGAAATTGGCTCCATAATATGGCTCAGGCGTCGAAATTGGGATATTTGGGATATTTTGAAAACTGCAGGGGAGTTTGTGCAAAATGTGACTCACTGCCTCTTTCAGGACTTGGCATATGTTGGGTATAAAAAGTCGTAATTTCAAACTGCGAATACGTGCAAAGAGCCAGAATTTGGCTCTAAAATATGACTCAGGCCTCGAAATTGGGAAGTTTGGGATATTTTGAAAATTGCAGGGGAGTTTGGGACAAATATGACCAAACGCCGCTTACAGTACTTGGCATATGTTGGGTATAAAAAGTCGTAATATCAAACTGCGAATACGTGCAAAGAGCCAGAATTTGGCTCCAAATTATGGGTCAGGCCTCGATATTGGGATATTTGGGATATTTTGAAAACTGCAGGGAGGTTTGGGACAAATGTGACCAAACGCCGCTTTCAGTCCTTCGCATATGTTGGGTATAAAAAAGTCGTAATTTCAAACTGCGAATACATGCAGAGAGCCAGAATTTGGCTCCAAAATATTGCTCAGGCCTCGAAATTGGGATATTTCGGATATTTTGAAAACTGTAGGGGAGTTTTTGCAAAATGTGACACACTGCCGCTTTCAGTACTTGGCATATGTTGGGTATAAAAAGACGTAATTTCGAGCTGTGAATACATGCAGAGAGCCAGAATTTGGCTCCAAAATATGGCTCAGGCCTCGAAATTGGGATATTTGGAATAATTTGAAAACTGCAGGGATGTTTATGACAAATGTGACCAAACGCCGCTTTCAGTACTTGGCATATGTTGGGTATAAAAAGACGTAATTTCGAACTGCGAATACGTGCAGTAAGCCAGAATTTGGCTCCAAAATATGGCTCAGGCCTTGAAATTGAGATATTTGGGATATTTTGAAAACTGCAGGGATGTTTGGGACAAATGTGACCAAACTCCGCTTTCAGTACTTGGCATATGTTTGGTATAAAAAGACGTAATTTCGAACTGCGAATATGTGCAGAGAGCCAGAATTTGGCTCCAAAATATGGCTCAGGTCTCGAAATTGGGATATTTGTGATACCTTGAAAACTGGAAGGGAGTTTGTGCAAAATGTGACTCTGCCGCTTTCAGTACTTGGCATATGTTGGGTATAAAAAGTCGTAATATCTAACTGTGAATACGTGCATAGAGCCAGAATTTGGCTCCAAATAATGGATTAGGCCTCGAAATTGGGACGATTGGGATATTTTGAAAACTGAAGGGAGGTTTGGGACAAATGTGACCAAACGCCGGTTTCAGTACTTGGCATATGTTGGGTATAAAAAGTCGTAATTTCAAAACTGCGAATACGTGCAGAGAGCCAGAATTTGGCTCCAAAAAATAGCTCAGGCCTCGAAATTGGGATATTTGGGATATTTCGAAAACTGCAGGGGAGTTTGTGCAAAATGTGACTCTGCCGCTTTCAGTACTTGGCATATGTTGGGTATAAAAAGTCGTAATATCTAACTGTGAATACATGCAGAGAGCCAGAATATGGCTCCAAAATATGGCTCAGGCCTCGAAATTGGGATTTTTGGGATATTTTGAAAACTGCGGGGAGGTTTGGGACAAATGTGACCAAACGCCGCTTTCAGTACATGGCATATGTTGGGTATAAAAAGACGTAATTTCGATCTGCGAATACGTGTAGAGAGCCAGAATTTGGCTCCAAAATATGGCTCAGGCTTCGAAATTGGGATATTTGGGATATTTTGAAAACTGCAGGCATGTTTGGGAAAAATGTGACCAAACGCCGCTTTCAGTACTTGGCATATGTTGGGTAAAATAAGATGTAATTTCTAACTGCGAATACGTGCAGAGAGCAAGAATTTGGCTCCAAAATATGGCTCAGGCCTCGAAATTGGGATATTTGCGTTATTTTGAAAACTGGAGGGGAGTTTGGGCAAAATGTGACTCACTGCCGCTTTCAGTACTTGGCATATGTTGAGTATAAAAAAGTCGAAATTTCAAACTGCGAATACGTGCAGAGATCAAGAATTTGGCTCCAAAATATGGCTCAGGCCTCGAAATTGTGATATTTGGGATATTTCGAAAACTGCAGGAGAGTTTGTGCAAAATGTGACACACTGCCGCTTTCAGGACTTGGAATATGTTGGGTATAAAAATTCGTAATATCAAACTGCGAATACGTGCATAGAGCCAGAATTTGACTCCAAATTATGGCTCAGGCCTCGAAATTGGGATGGTTGGTATATTTTGAAAACTGCAAGGAGGTTTTGGACAAATGTGACCAAACGCAGCTTTCAGTACTTGGCATATGTTGGTATAAAAAAGTCGCACTTTCAAACTGCGAATACGTGCAGAGAGCCAGAATTTGTCTCCATAATATGGCTCAGGCCTCGAAATTGGGATATTTGGGATATTTTGAAAACTGCAGGGGAGTTTGTGCAAAATGTGACTCACTGCCTCTTTCAGGACTTGGCATATGTTGGGTATAAAAAGTCGTAATTTCAAACTGTGAATACGTGCAGAGAGCCAGAATTTGGCTCCAAAATATGACTCAGGCCTCGAAATTGGGAAGTTTGGGATATTTTGAAAATTGCCGGGGAGTTTGGGACAAATATGACCAAACGCCGCTTTCAGTACTTCGCATATGTTGGGTATAAAAAAGTTGTAATTTCAAACTGCGAATACGTGCAAAGAGCCAGAATTTGGCTCTAAAATATGACTCAGGCCTCGAAATTGGGAAGTTTGGGATATTTTGAAAATTGCAGGGGAGTTTGGGACAAATATGACCAAACGCCGCTTACAGTACTTGGCATATGTTGGGTATAAAAAGTCGTAATATCAAACTGCGAATACGTGCAAAGAGCCAGAATTTGGCTCCAAATTATGGGTCAGGCCTCGATATTGGGATATTTGGGATATTTTGAAAACTGCAGGGAGGTTTGGGACAAATGTGACCAAACGCCGCTTTCAGTCCTTCGCATATGTTGGGTATAAAAAAGTCGTAATTTCAAACTGCGAATACATGCAGAGAGCCAGAATTTGGCTCCAAAATATTGCTCAGGCCTCGAAATTGGGATATTTGGGATATTTTGAAAACTGTAGGGGAGTTTTTGCAAAATGTGACACACTGCCGCTTTCAGTACTTGGCATATGTTGGGTATAAAAAGACGTAATTTCGAGCTGTGAATACATGCAGAGAGCCAGAATTTGGCTCCAAAATATGGCTCAGGCCTCGAAATTGGGATATTTGGAATAATTTGAAAACTGCAGGGATGTTTATGACAAATGTGACCAAACGCCGCTTTCAGTACTTGGCATATGTTGGGTATAAAAAGACGTAATTTCGAACTGCGAATACGTGCAGTAAGCCAGAATTTGGCTCCAAAATATGGCTCAGGCCTTGAAATTGAGATATTTGGGATATTTTGAAAACTGCAGGGATGTTTGGGACAAATGTGACCAAACTCCGCTTTCAGTACTTGGCATATGTTTGGTATAAAAAGACGTAATTTCGAACTGCGAATATGTGCAGAGAGCCAGAATTTGGCTCCAAAATATGGCTCAGGTCTCGAAATTGGGATATTTGTGATACCTTGAAAACTGGAAGGGAGTTTGTGCAAAATGTGACTCTGCCGCTTTCAGTACTTGGCATATGTTGGGTATAAAAAGTCGTAATATCTAACTGTGAATACATGCAGAGAGCCAGAATATGGCTCCAAAATATGGCTCAGGCCTCGAAATTGGGATTTTTGGGATATTTTGAAAACTGCGGGGAGGTTTGGGACAAATGTGACCAAACGCCGCTTTCAGTACATGGCATATGTTGGGTATAAAAAGACGTAATTTCGATCTGCGAATACGTGTAGAGAGCCAGAATTTGGCTCCAAAATATGGCTCAGGCTTCGAAATTGGGATATTTGGGATATTTTGAAAACTGCAGGCATGTTTGGGAAAAATGTGACCAAACGCCGCTTTCAGTACTTGGCATATGTTGGGTAAAATAAGATGTAATTTCTAACTGCGAATACGTGCAGAGAGCAAGAATTTGGCTCCAAAATATGGCTCAGGCCTCGAAATTGGGATATTTGCGTTATTTTGAAAACTGGAGGGGAGTTTGGGCAAAATGTGACTCACTGCCGCTTTCAGTACTTGGCATATGTTGAGTATAAAAAAGTCGAAATTTCAAACTGCGAATACGTGCAGAGATCAAGAATTTGGCTCCAAAATATGGCTCAGGCCTCGAAATTGTGATATTTGGGATATTTCGAAAACTGCAGGAGAGTTTGTGCAAAATGTGACACACTGCCGCTTTCAGGACTTGGAATATGTTGGGTATAAAAATTCGTAATATCAAACTGCGAATACGTGCATAGAGCCAGAATTTGACTCCAAATTATGGCTCAGGCCTCGAAATTGGGATGGTTGGGATATTTTGAAAACTGCAAGGAGGTTTTGGACAAATGTGACCAAACGCAGCTTTCAGTACTTGGCATATGTTGGTATAAAAAAGTCGCACTTTCAAACTGCGAATACGTGCAGAGAGCCAGAATTTGTCTCCATAATATGGCTCAGGCCTCGAAATTGGGATATTTGGGATATTTTGAAAACTGCAGGGGAGTTTGTGCAAAATGTGACTCACTGCCTCTTTCAGGACTTGGCATATGTTGGGTATAAAAAGTCGTAATTTCAAACTGTGAATACGTGCAGAGAGCCAGAATTTGGCTCCAAAATATGACTCAGGCCTCGAAATTGGGAAGTTTGGGATATTTTGAAAATTGCCGGGGAGTTTGGGACAAATATGACCAAACGCCGCTTTCAGTACTTCGCATATGTTGGGTATAAAAAAGTTGTAATTTCAAACTGCGAATACGTGCAGAGAGCTAGAATTTGGGTCCAAAATATGGCTCAGGCCTCGAAATTGGGATGTTTGGGATATTTTGAAAACTGCAGGGGAGTTTGTGCAAAATGTGACTCGCTTCCGCTTTCAGTACTTGGCATATGTTGTGTATAAAAAGTCATAATATCGAACTTCGAATACGTGCAAAGAGCCAGAATTTGGCTCCAAAATATGGGTCAGGCCTCGATATTGGGATATTTCGGATATTTTGAAAACTGCAGGGAGGTTTGGGACAAATGTGACCAAACGCCGCTTTCAGTCCTTCGCATATGTTGGGTATAAAAAAGTCGTAATTTCAAACTGCGAATAGGAGCAGAGAGCCAGAATTTAACTCCAAAATATTGCTCAGGCCTCGAAATTGGGATGTTTGGGATATTTTGAAAACTGGAGGAAGGTTTGGGACAAATGTGAACAAACACCGCTTTCAGTACTTGGCAAATGTTGGGTATAAAAAGTCGTAATTTCGAACTGCCAATACGTGCAGAGATCGAGAATTTGGCTCCAAAATATGGCTCAGGCCTCGAAATTGGGATATTTGGGATATTTCGAAAACTGCAGGGGAGTTTGTGCAAAATGTGACTCACTGCCGCTTTCAGGACTTGGCATATGTTTGGTATAAAAAGTCGTAATATCAAACAGCGAATACGTGCTTAGAGCCAGAATTTGGCTCCAAAATATGGCTCAGGCTTAGAAATTGGGATGTTTGGGATATTTTGAAAACTTTAGTGAGGTTTGGGACAAATGTGACCAAACGCCGCTTTCAGTACTTGGAATATGTTGGGTATAAAAAGTCGTAACCTAAAACTGCGAATACGTGCAGAGAGCTAGAATTTGGCTCCAAAATATGGCTCAGGCCTCGAAATTGGGATGTTTGGGATATTTTGAAAACTGCAGAGGGGATTGGGACAAATGTGACCAAACGCCGCTTCCAGCACTTGGCATATGTTGGGTATAAAAAAGTCGCAATTTCATAATGCGAATACATGTAGAGAGCCAGAATTTAACTCCAAAATATGGCTCAGGGCCTCGAAATAGGGATATTTGGGACTTTTTGAAAACTACAAGGGAGTTTGTTCAAAATGTGACTCACTGCCGTATTTAGGACTTGGCATATGTTGGGTATAAAAAGTCGTAATTTAAAACTGCGAATACGTGCAGAGAGCCAGATTTTGGCTCCAAAATATTACTCAGGCCTCGAAATTGGGATGTTTGGGATTTTTTGAAAACTGCAGGGGGAGTTTAGGACATATTTGACCAAACGCTGCTTTCAGTACTTGACATATGTTGGGTATTAAAAAGTCGCAATTTCAAAAAGCGAATACGTGCAGAGAGCCAGAATTTGACTCCAAAATATGGCTCAGGTCTTAAAATTGGGATGTTTGGGATATTTTGAAAACTGCAAGGGACTTTGGGACATATATGACCAAATGCCGCTTTCAGTACTTGGCATACGTTGGGTATAAAAAGTCGTAATTTCAAACAGCGAATGCGTGCAGAGAGCCTGAATTTGGTTTCAAAATATGGCTCAGGCCTCGAAATTGGGGTATTTAGGATATTTTGAAAACTGCAGAGAGGTTTGGGACAAATGTGACCAAACACCGCTTTCAGTACTTCGCATATGTTGGGTATAAAAAGTCGTAATTTCAAACTGCCAATACGTGCAGAGAGCCAGAATCTGGCTCCAAAATATGGCTCAGGCCTCGAAATTGGGATATTTGGGATATTTCGAAAACTGCAGGGGAGTTTGTGCAAAATGTGACTCACTGTCGCTTTCAGTACTTGGCATATGTTGGGTATAAAAAGTCGAAATATCAAACTGCAAATACATGCAGAGAGCCAGAATTTAGCTCCAAAATATGGCTCAGGCCTCGAAATTGGGATATTTGGGATATTTTGAAAACTGCGGTGAGGTTTGGGACAAATGTGATCAAACGCCGATTTCAGTACCTGGCATCTGTTGGGTATAAAAAGATGTAATTTCAAACTGCGAATACGTGCAGACAGCCAGAATTTGGCTCCAAAATATGGCTCAGGCCTCGAAATTGGGATATTTGCGTTATTTTGAAAACTGGAGGGGAGTTTGGGCAAAATGTGACTCACTGCCGCTTTCAGTACTTGGCATATGTTGGGTATAAAAAAATTCGCAATTTCAACCTGCGAATATGTGCAAAAAAACAGTATTTGGCTCCAAAATATGGCCCAGGCCTCGAAATTGGGATATTTGGGATACTTTGAAATCTCCAGGGGAGTTTGTGCAAAATGTGACTCACTGCCTCTTTCAGGACTTGGCATATGTTGGGTATAAAAAGTCGTAATTTCAAACTGTGAATACGTGCAGAGAGCCAGAATTTGGCTCCAAAATATGACTCAGGCCTCGAAATTGGGAAGTTTGGGATATTTTGAAAATTGCCGGGGAGTTTGGGACAAATATGACCAAACGCCGCTTTCAGTACTTCGAATATGTTGGGTATAAAAAAGTTGTAATTTCAAACTGCGAATACGTGCAGAGAGCTAGAATTTGGGTCCAAAATATGGCTCAGGCCTCGAAATTGGGATGTTTGGGATATTTTGAAAACTGCAGGGGAGTTTGTGCAAAATGTGACTCGCTGCCGCTTTCAGTACTTGGCAAATGTTGTGTATAAAAAGTCATAATATCGAACTTCGAATACGTGCAAAGAGCCAGAATTTGGCTCCAAAATATGGGTCAGGCCTCGATATTGGGATATTTCGGATATTTTGAAAACTGCAGGGAGGTTTGGGACAAATGTGACCAAACGCCGCTTTCAGTCCTTCGCATATGTTGGGTATAAAAAAGTCGTAATTTCAAACTGCGAATAGGAGCAGAGAGCCAGAATTTAACTCCAAAATATTGCTCAGGCCTCGAAATTGGGATTTTTGGGATATTTTGAAAATTGCGGGGAGGTTTGGGACAAATGTGACCAAACGCCGCTTTCAGTACTTGGCATATGTTGGGTATAAAAAGACGTAATTTCGAGCTGTGAATACATGCAGAGAGCCAGAATTTGGCTCCAAAATATGGCTCAGGCCTCGAAATTGGGATATTTGGGATATTTTGAAAACTGCAGGGATGTTTGGGACAAATGTGACCAAACGCCGCTTTCAATACTTGGCATATGTTGGGTATAAAAAAGATGTAATTTCTAACTGCGAATACGTGCAGAAAGCCAGAATTGGGCTCCAAAATATGGCTCAGGCCTCGAAATTGGGATATTTCCTTTATTTTAAAAACTGGAGGGGAGTTTGGTCAAAATGTGACTCACTGCCGCTTTCAGTACTTGGCATATGTTGGGTATAAAAAAGTCGGAATTTCAAACTACGAATACGTGCACAGATCCAGAATTTGGCTCCAAAATATGGCTCAGGCCTCGAAATTGGGATATTTGGGATATTTCGAAAACTGCAGGGGAGTTTGTGCAAAATGTGACTCACTGCCGCTTTCAGGACTTGGCATATGTTGGGTATAAAAAGTCGTAATTTAAAACTGCGAATACGTGCAGAGAGCCAGAATTTGGCTCCAAAATATGGCTCAGGCTCGAAATTGGGATATTTGGGATATTTTGAAGACTGCAGGGGAGTTTGTGCAAAATGTGACTCACTGCCGCTTTCAGGACTTGGCATATGTTGGGTATAAAAGGTGGTAATTTCAAACTGCGAATAAGTGCAGAGAGCCAGAATTTGGCTTTAAATATGGCTCAGGCCTCGAAATTGGGATGTTTGGGATATTTGGAAACTGCAGGGGACTTTGGGACAAATATGACCAAACGCCGCTTTCAGTACTTGGCATATGTTGGGTATAAAAAGTCGTAATTTCAAACTGCGAATACGTGCAGAGAGCCTGAATTTGGCTCCAAAATATGGCTCAGGCCTCGAAATTGGGATATTTTTGATATTTTAAAAACTGCAAAAAGGTTTGGGACAAATGTGACCAAACGCCGCTCTCAGTACTTCGCATATGTTGGTTATAAAAAGTCGTAATTTCAAACTGCAAATACGTGCAGAGAGCTAGAATTTGGCTCCAAAATATTGCTCTGGCTTTGAAATTGGGATGTTTGGGATATTTTGAAAACTGGAGGGAGGTTTGGGACAAATGTGACCAAACGCCGCTTTCAGTACTTGGCATATGTTGGGTATAAAAAGTCGTAACATAAAACTGCGAATACGTGCAGAGAGCCAAAATTTGGCTCCAAAATATGGCTCAGGCCTCGAAATTGGGATGTTTGGGATATTTTGAAAACTGCAGGGGGAGTTTGTGCAAAATGTGACTAATTGCCGCTTTCAGGACTTGGCATATGTTGGGAATAAAAAGTCGTAATTTAAAACAGCGAATACGTGGAGAGAGCCAGAATTTGGCTCCAAAATATGGCTCAGGCTCGAAATTGGGATATTTGGGATATTTTGAAAACTGCAGGGGAGTTTGTGCAAAATGTGACTCACTGCCGCTTTCAGGACTTGGCATTTGTTGGGTATAAAAGGTGGTAATTTCAAACTGCGAATACGTGCAGAGCCAGAATTTGGCTCCAAAATATTGCTCTGGCTTTGAAATTGGGATGTTTGGGATATTTTGAAAACTGGAGGGAGGTTTGGGACAAATGTGACCAAACGCCGCTTTCAGTACTTCGCATATGTTGGGTATAAAAAGTCGTAATTTCAAACTGCGAATACGTGCTAAGAGCCAGAATTTGGCTCCAAAATATGGCTCAGGCCTCGAAATTGGGATATTTGGGATATTTCGAAAACTGCAGGGGAGTTTGTGCAAAATGTGACTCACTTCCGCTTTCAGGAATGGCATATGTTGGGTATAAAAAGTCGTAATATCAAACTGCGAATACGTGCATACAGCCAGAACTTGGCTCCAAAATATGGCTCAGGCCTTGAAATTGGGATGTTTGGGATATTTTGAAAACTGGAGGGAGGTTTGGGACAAATGTGACCATACGCCGCTTTCAGTACTTGGCATATGTTGGGTATAAAAAGATGTAATTTCTAACTGCGAATACGTGCAGAGAGCCAGAACTTGGCTCCAAAATATGGCTCAGGCCTCGAAATTGGGATATTTGCGTTATTTTGAAAACTGGAGGGGAGTTTGGGCAAAATGTGACTCACTGCCGCTTTCAGTACTTGGCATATGTTGGGATAAAGTCGCAATTTCAAACTGCGAAAACGTGCAGAGTGCCAGAATTTGGCTCCAAAATATGGTTCAGGCCTCGATTTTAGAAGGTATGGGATATTTCGAAAACTGCAAGGGAGTTTGTGCAAAATGTGACTCACTGCCTCTTTCAGGACTTGGCATATTTTGGGTATAAAAATTCGTACTATCAAACTGCGAATACATGCATAGAGCCAGAATTTGGCTCGAAATTATGGCTCAGGCCTCGAAATTGGGATGTTTGAGATATTTTGAAAACTGCAGGGAGGTTTGGGACAAATGTGACCAAACGCTGCTCTCAGTACTTGGCATATGTTGGGTATAAAAAGTCGTAACTTAAAACTGCGAATACGTGCAGAGATCTAGAATTTGGCTCCAAAATATGGCTCAGGCCTCGATTTTAGAAGGTATGGGATATTTTGAAAACTGCTGAGGGGATTGGGACAAATGTGACCAAACGCCGCTTCCAGCACTTGGCATATGTTGGGTATAAAAAAGTCGCAATTTCAAACTGCGAATACATGCAGAGAGCCTGAATTTGGCTCCAAAATATGGCTCAGGGCCTCGAAATTGGGATATTTGGGATATTTTGAAAACTACAGGGGAGTTTGTTCAAAATGTGACTCACTGCCGTTTTTAGGACTTGGCATATGTTGGGTATAAAAAGTCGTAATTTCAAACTGGCAATACGTGCAGAGAGCCAGAATTTGGCTCCAAAATATGGCTCAGGCCTCGAAATTGGGATGTTTGGGATATTTTGAAAACTGGAGGAAGGTTTGGGACAAATGTGAACAAACGCCGCTTTCAGTACTTGGCAAATGTTGGGTATAAAAAGTCGTAATTTCGAACTGCCAATACGTGCAGAGATCGAGAATTTGGCTCCAAAATATGGCTCAGGCCTCGAAATTGGGATATTTGGGATATTTCGAAAACTGCAGGGGAGTTTGTGCAAAATGTGACTCACTGCCGCTTTCAGGACTTGGCATATGTTTGGTATAAAAAGTCGTAATATCAAACAGCGAATACGTGCTTAGAGCCAGAATTTGGCTCCAAAATATGGCTCAGGCTTAGAAATTGGGATGTTTGGGATATTTTGAAAACTTTAGTGAGGTTTGGGACAAATGTGACCAAACGCCGCTTTCAGTACTTGGAATATGTTGGGTATAAAAAGTCGTAACCTAAAACTGCGAATACGTGCAGAGAGCTAGAATTTGGCTCCAAAATATGGCTCAGGCCTCGAAATTGGGATGTTTGGGATATTTTGAAAACTGCAGAGGGGATTGGGACAAATGTGACCAAACGCCGCTTCCAGCACTTGGCATATGTTGGGTATAAAAAAGTCGCAATTTCATACTGCGAATACATGTAGAGAGCCAGAATTTAACTCCAAAATATGGCTCAGGGCCTCGAAATAGGGATATTTGGGACTTTTTGAAAACTACAAGGGAGTTTGTTCAAAATGTGACTCACTGCCGTATTTAGGACTTGGCATATGTTGGGTATAAAAAGTCGTAATTTAAAACTGCGAATACGTGCAGAGAGCCAGATTTTGGCTCCAAAATATTACTCAGGCCTCGAAATTGGGATGTTTGGGATATTTTGAAAACTGCAGGGGGAGTTTAGGACATATTTGACCAAACGCTGCTTTCAGTACTTGACATATGTTGGGTATAAAAAAGTCGCAATTTCAAAAAGCGAATACGTGCAGAGAGCCAGAATTTGACTCCAAAATATGGCTCAGGTCTTAAAATTGGGATGTTTGGGATATTTTGAAAACTGCAGGGGACTTTGGGACATATATGACCAAATGCCGCTTTCAGTACTTGGCATACGTTGGGTATAAAAAGTCGTAATTTCAAACAGCGAATGCGTGCAGAGAGCCTGAATTTTGTTTCAAAATATGGCTCAGGCCTCGAAATTGGGGTATTTAGGATATTTTGAAAACTGCAGAGAGGTTTGGGACAAATGTGACCAAACGCCGCTTTCAGTACTTCGCATATGTTGGGTATAAAAAGTCGTAATTTCAAACTGCCAATATGTGCAGAGAGCCAGAATCTGGCTCCAAAATATGGCTCAGGCCTCGAAATTGGGATATTTGGGATATTTCGAAAACTGCAGGGGAGTTTGTGCAAAATGTGACTCACTGTCGCTTTCAGTACTTGGCATATGTTGGGTATAAAAAGTCGAAATATCAAACTGCAAATACATGCAGAGAGCCAGAATTTAGCTCCAAAATATGGCTCAGGCCTCGAAATTGGGATATTTGGGATATTTTGAAAACTGCGGTGAGGTTTGGGACAAATGTGACCAAACGCCGATTTCAGTACTTGGCATCTGTTGGGTATAAAAAGATGTAATTTCAAACTGCGAATACGTGCAGACAGCCAGAATTTGGCTCCAAAATATGGCTCAGGCCTCGAAATTGGGATATTTGCGTTATTTTGAAAACTGGAGGGGAGTTTGGGCAAAATGTGACTCACTGCCGCTTTCAGTACTTGGCATATGTTGGGTATAAAAAAAATCGCAATTTCAACCTGCGAATATGTGCAAAAAAACAGTATTTGGCTCCAAAATATGGCCCAGGCCTCGAAATCGGGATATTTGGGATACTTTGAAATCTCCAGGGGAGTTTGTGCAAAATCTGACTCACTGCCGCTTTCAGGATTTGGTATATGTTGGGTATAAAAAGTCGTAATTTCAAACTGCGAATACGTGCAGAGAGCCAGAATTTGGCTCCAAAATATGACTCAGACCTCGAAATTGGGATGTTTGGGATATTTTGAAAACTGGAGAGAGGTTTGGGTCAAATGTGACCAAACGCCGCTTTCAGCACTTGGCATATATTGGGTATAAAAAAGTCACAATTTCAAACTGCGAATACGTGCAGAAAGCCAGAATTTGGCTCCAAAATGTGGCTCAGGCCTCGAAATTCGGTTATTTGAGATATTTTGAAAACTGGAAGGGAGTTTGTGCAAAATGTGACTCACTGCTGCTTTCAGTACTTGGCATATGTTGGGTATAAAACTCGTAATATCAAACTGCGAATACGTGCAGAGAGCCAGAATTTGGCTCCAAAATATGGCTCAGGCCTCGATATTGGGATGTTTGGGATATTTTGAAATCTGCAGTTAGATTTGGGACAAATGTGACCAAACGCCGCTTTCAGTACTTGGCATATGTTGGATATAATAAGTTGTAATTTCAAACTGCGAACACGTGCAGAGAGCCAGAATTTGGTTCCAAAATATGGCTCAGGCCTCGATATTGGGATGTTTGGGATATTTTGAAAACTGCAGGGGGGATTGGGACAAATGTGACTAAACGCCGCTTTCAATACTTCGCATATGTTGGGTATAAAAAAAGTTGAAATTTCAAACTGCGAATACGTGCAGAGAGCCAGAATTTGGCTCCAAAATATGGCTCAGGCCTCGAAATTGGGATGTTTGGGATATTTTGAAAACTGCTGGGGAGTTTGTGCAAAATGTGACTCACTGACGCGTCCAGTACTTGGCATATGTTGGGTATAAAAAGTCGTAATATCAAACTGCGAATACGTGCATAGAGCCAGAATTTGGCTCCAAAATATGGCCCAGGCCGCGAAATTGGGATGTTTGGGATATTTTGAAAACTGGAGGGAGGTTTGGGACAAATGTGACCAAACGCCGCTTTCAGTACTTGGCATATGTTGGGAATAAAAAGTCGTAACTTAAAACTGCGAATACGTGCAGAGAGCCAGAATTTGGCTCCAAAATATGGCTCAGGCCTCGAAATTGGGATATTTGGGATATTTCCAAAACTGCAGGGGAGTTTGTGCAAAATGTGACTCACTGCCGCTTTCAGCACTTGGCATATGTTGGGTATAAAAAGTCGTAATATCAAACAGCGAATACGTGCATAGAGCCAGAATTTGGCTCTAAAATATGGCTCAGGCTTAGAAATTGGGTTGTTTGGGATATTTTGAAAACTTTAGGGACGTTTGGGACTAATGTGACCAAACGCTGCTTCCAGCACTTGGCATATGTTGGGTATAAAAAAGTCGCAATTTCAAACTGCGAATACATGCAGAGAGCCAGAATTTGGCTCCAAAATATGGCTCAGAGCCTCGAAATTGGGATATTTGGGATATTTTGAAAACTACAGGGGAGTTTGTTCAAAATGTGACTCACTGCCGTTTTTAGGATTTGGCATATGTTGGGTATAAAAAGTCGTAATTTAAAACAGCGAATACGTGCAGATAGCCAGAATATGTCTCCAAAATATTGCTCAGGCAACGATATTGGGTTATTTGGGATATTTTGAAAACTGCTGGGGGGTTTAGGACAAATTTGACCAAACGCGGCTTTCAGTCCTTCGCATATGTTGGGTATAAAAAAGTCGTAATTTCAAACTGCGAATACGTGCATAGAGCTAGAATTTAGCTCTAAAATATGGCTCAGGCTTAGAAATTGGGTTGTTTGGGATATTTTGAAAACTTTATGGAGGTTTGGGACAAATGTGACCAAACGCCGCTTCCAGCACTTGGCATATGTTGGGTATAAAAAAGTCGCAATTTCAAACTGCGAATACGTGCAGAGAGCCAGAATTTGGATCCAAAATATGGCTCAGGCCTCGATATTGGGATGTTTGGGATATTTTGAAATCTGCAGTTAGATTTGGGACAAATGTGACCAAACGCCGCTTTCAGTACTTGGCATATGTTGGATATAATAAGTTGTAATTTCAAACTGCGAACACGTGCTGAGAGCCAGAATTTGGTTCCAAAATATGGCTCAGGCCTCGATATTGGGATGTTTGGGATATTTTGAAAACTGCTGGGGGGATTGGGACAAATGTGACTAAACGCCGCTTTCAATACTTCCCATATGTTGGGTATAAAAAAAGTTGTAATTTCAAACTGCGAATACGTGCAGAGAGCCAGAATTTGGCTCCAAAATATGGCTCAGGCCTCGAAATTGGGATGTTTGGGATATTTTGAAAACTGCTAGGGAGTTTGTGCAAAATGTGACTCACTGACGCGTCCAGTACTTGGCATATGTTGGGTATAAAAAGTCGTAATATCAAACTGCGAATACGTGCATAGAGCCAGAATTTGGCTCCAAAATATGGCTCAGGCCGCGAAATTGGGATGTTTGGGATATTTTGAAAACTGGAGGGAGGTTTGGGACAAATGTGACCAAACGCCGCTTTCAGTACTTGGCATATGTTGGTAATAAAAAGTCGTAACTTAAAACTGCGAATACGTGCAGAGAGCCAGAATTTGGCTCCAAAATATGGCTCAGGCCTCGAAATTGGGATATTTGAGATATTTCCAAAACTGCAGGGGAGTTTGTGCAAAATGTGACTCACTGCCGCTTTCAGCACTTGGCATATGTTGGGTATAAAAAGTCGTAATATCAAATAGCGAATACGTGCATTGAGCCAGAATTTGGCTCTAAAATATGGCTCAGGCTTAGAAATTGGGTTGTTTGGGATATTTTGAAAACTTTAGGGAGGTTTGGGACTAATGTGACCAAACGCCGCATCCAGCACTTGGCTTATGTTGGGTATAAAAAAGTCGCAATTTCAAACAGCGAATACATGCAGAGAGCCAGAATTTGGCTCCAAAATATGGCTCAGGGCCTCGAAATTGGGATATTTGGGATATTTTGGAAACTACTGGGGAGTTTGTTCAAAATGTGACTCACTGCCGTTTTTAGGATTTGGCAAATGTTGGGTATAAAAAGTCGTAATTTAAAACAGCGAATACGTGCAGAGAGCCAGAATTTGGCTCCAAAATATGGCTCAGGCCTCGATATTGGGATATTTGGGATATTTTGAAAACTGCTGGGAGGTTTAGGACAAATTTGACCAAACGCCGCTTTCAAACCTTCGCATATGTTGCGTATATAAAAGTCGTAATTTCAAACTGCGAATACGTGCAGAGAGCTAGAATTTGGCTCTAAAATATGGCTCAGGCTTAGAAATTGGGTTGTTTGGGATATTTTGAAAACTTTAGGGAGGTTTGGGACAAATGTGACCAAACGCCGCTTCCAGCACTTGGCATATGTTGGGTATAAAAAAGTCGCAATTTCAAACTGCGAATACGTGCAGAGAGCTTGAATTTGGCTCCAAAATATGGCTCAGGCCTCGATATTGGGATGTTTGGGATATTTTGAAATCTGCAGTTAGATTTGGGACAAATGTGACCAAACGCCGCTTTCAGTACTTGGCATATGTTGGATATAATAAGTTGTAATTTCAAACTGCGAACACGTGCAGAGAGCCAGAATTTGGTTCCAAAATATGGCTCAGGCCTCGATATTGGGATGTTTGGGATATTTTGAAAACTGCAGGGGGGATTGGGACAAATGTGACTAAACGCCGCTTTCAATACTTCGCATATGTTGGGTATAAAAAAAGCTGAAATTTCAAACTGCGAATACGTGCAGAGAGCCAGAATTTGGCTCCAAAATATGGCTCAGGCCTCGAAATTGGGATGTTTGGATATTTTGAAAACTGCTGGGGAGCTTGTGCAAAATGTGACTCACTGCCGCTTTCAGGACTTTGCATATGTTGGGTATAAAAATTGGTAATATCAAACTGAGAATACGTGCATAGAGTCAGAATTTGGCTACAAATTATGGCTCAGGTTTCGAAATTGGGAAGTTTGGGATATTTTGAAAACTGCATGGGAGTTTAGGACAAATATGACCAAACGCCGCTTTCAGTACTTGACATATGTTGGGTATAAAAAAGTCGCAATTTCAAACTGCGAATACGTGCAGAGAGCCAGAATTTGGCTCCAAAATATGGCTTAGGCCTCGAAATTGGGATGTTTGGGATATTTTGAAAACTACAGGGAACTTTGAGACAAATATGACCAAACGCCGCTTTCAGTACTTGGCATACGTTGGGTATAAAAATTCGTAATTTCAAACAGCGAATGCGTACAGAGAGCCTGAATTTGGTTTCAAAATATGGCTCAGGCCTCGAAATTGGGATGTTTGGGATATTTTGAAAACTGCAGGGGAGTTTGTGCAAAATGTGACTCACTGCCGCTTTCAGTACTTGGCTTATGTTGGGTATAAAAATTCGTAATATCAAACTGCGAATACATGCAGAGAGCCAGAATTTGGCTCCAAAATATGGCTCAGGCGTCGAAATTGGGATATTTGCGTTATTTTGAAAACTGGAGGGGAGTTTGGTCAAAATGTGACTCACTGCCGCTTTCAGGACTTTGCATATGTTGGGTATAAAAATTGGTAATATCAAACTGAGAATACGTGCATAGAGTTAGAATTTGGCTACAAATTATGGCTCAGGTTTCGAAATTGGGAAGTTTGGGATATTTTGAAAACTGCAGGGGAGTTTAGGACAAATATGACGAAACACCGCTTTCAGTACTTGACATATGTTGGGTATAAAAAAGTTGCAATTTCAAACTGCGAATACGTGCAGAGAGCCAAAATTTGGCTCCAAAATATGGCTCAGGCCTCGAAATTGGGATGTTTGGGATATTTTGAAAACTACAGGGAACTTTGGGACAAATATAACTAAACGCCGCTTTCAGTACTTGGCATACGTTGGGTATAAAAAGTCGTAATTTCAAACAGCGAATGCGTACAGAGAGCCTGAATTTGGTTTCAAAATATGGCTCAGGCCTCGAAATTGGGATGTTTGGGATATTTTGAAAACTGCAGGGGAGTTTGTGCAAAATGTGACTCACTGCCGCTTTCAGTACTTGGCTTATGTTGGGTATAAAAATTCGTAATATCAAACTGCGAATACATGCAGAGAGCCAGAATTTGGCTCCAAAATATGGCTCAGGCGTCGAAATTGGGATATTTGGGATATTTTGAAAACGGTGGGGAGGTTTGGGACAAATGTGACCAAACGCCGCTTTCAGTACTTGGCATATGTTGGGTATAAAAAGATGTAATTTCAAACTGCAAATACGTGCAGAGAGCCAGAATTTGGCTCCAAAATATGGCTCAGGCCTCGAAATTGGGATATTTGCGATATTTTGAAAACTGGAGGGGAGTTGGGGCAAAATGTGACTCACTGCCGCTTTCAGTACTTGGCATATGTTGGGTACAAAAAAGTCGCAATTTCAAACTGCGAATACGTGCAGAGATCGAGAATTTGGCTCCAAAATATGGCTCAGGCCTCGAAATTGGGATATTTGGGATATTTCGAAAAATGCAGGGGAGTTTGTGCAAAATGTGACTCACTGCTGCTTTCAGGACTTGGCATATGTTGGGTATAAAAGTCGTAATATCAAACAGCGAATACGTGCATAGAGCCAGAATTTGGCTCCAAAATATGGCTCAGGCCTCGAAATTGGGATGTTTGGGATATTTTGAAAACTGCTGGGGAGTTTGTGCAAAATGTGACTCACTGACGCGTCCAGTACTTCGCATATGTTGGGTATAAAAAGTCGTAATATCAAACTGCGAATACGTGCATAGAGCCAGAATTTGGCTCTAAAATATGGCTCAGGCTTAGAAATTGGGTTGTTTGGGATATTTTGAAAACTTTAGGGAGGTTTGGGACTAATGTGACCAAACGCCGCTTCCAGCACTTGGCATATGTTGGGTATAAAAAAGTCGCAATTTCAAACTGCGAATACATGCAGAGAGCGAGAATTTGGCTCCAAAATATGGCTCAGGGACTCGAAATTGGGATATTTGGGATATTTTGAAAACTACAGGGGAGTTTGTCCAAAATGTGACTCACTGCCGTTTTTAGGATTTGGCATATGTTGGGTATAAAAAGTCGTAATTTAAAACAGCGAATACGTGCAGAGAGCCAGAATTTGGCTCCAAAATATGGCTCAGGCCTCGATATTGAGATATTTGGGATATTTTGAAAACTGCTGGGAGGTTTAGGACAAATTTGACCAAACGCCGCTTTCAGTAGTTGGCATATGTTGGGTATAAAAAGATGTAATTTCAAACTGCGAATACATGCAGAGAGCCAGAATTTGGCTCCAAAATATGGCTCAGGCCTCGAAATTGGGATATTTGCGTTATTTTGAAAACTGGAGGGGAGTTTGGTCAAAATGTGACTCACTGCCGCTTTCAGGACTTTGCATATGTTTTGTATAAAAATTGGTAATATCAAACTGAGAATATGTGCATAGAGTCAGAATTTTGCTACAAATTATGGCTCAGGTTTCGAAATTGGGAAGTTTGGGATATTTTGAAAACTGCAGGGGAGTTTAGGACAAATATGACCAAACGCCGCTTTCAGTACTTGACATATGTTGGGTATAAAAAAGTCGCAATTTCAAACTGCGAATACATGCAGAGAGCCAGAATTTGGCTCCAAAATATGGCTCAGGCCTCGAAATTGGGATGTTTGGGATATTTTGAAAACTTCAGGGGACTTTGGGACAAATATGACCAAACGCCGCTTTCAGTACTTGGCAAACGTTGGGTATAAAAAGTCGTAATTTCAAACAGCGAATGCGTACAGAGAGCCTGAATTTTGTTTCAAAATATGGCTCAGGCCTCGAAATTGGGATATTTGGGATATTTTGAAAGCTGCAAAGAGGTTTGGGACAAATGTGACCAAACGGCGCTTTCAGTACTTCGCATATGTTGGGTATAAAAAGTCGTAATTTCAAACTGCGAATACGTGCATAGAGCCAGAATTTTGCTCCAAAATAAGGCTCAGGCCTCGAAATTGGGATGTTTGGGATAGTTTGAAAACTACAGGGGACTTTGGGACAAATATGACCAAACGCCGCTTTCAGTACTTGGCATACGTTGGGTATAAAAAGTCGTAATTTCAAACAGCGAATGCGTGAAGAGAGCCTGAATTTGGTTTCAAAATATGGCTCAGGCCACGAAATTGGGATGTGTGGGATATTTTGAAAACTGGAGGGAGGTTTGGGTCACATGTGACCAAACGCCATTTTCAGCACTTGGCATATATTGGGTATAAAAAAGTCGCAATTTCAAACTGCGAATACGTGCAGAGAGCAAGAATTTGGCTTTAAAATATGGCTCAGGCCTCGAAATTTGGATATTTGAGATATTTTGAAAACTGAAGGGGAGTTTGTGCAAAATGTGACTCACTGCTGCTTTCAGTACTTGGCATATGTTGGGTATAAAATTCGTAATACCAAACTGCGAATACGTGCAGAGAGCAAGAATTTGGCTCCAAAATATGGGGTAGGCCTCGATATTGGGATGTTTGGGATATTTTGAAAACTGCAGGAAGGTTTGGGACAAAAGTGATCAAACGCCGCTTTCAGTACTCCACATATGTTGGGTATAAAAAAGTCGTAATATCAAACTGCGAATACGTGCAGAGAGCCTGAATTTGGCTCTAAAATATGGCTCAGGCCTCGAAATTGGGATGTTTGGGATATTTTGAAAACTGAAGGGGAGTTTGTGCAAAATGTGACTCACTGCTGCGTCCAGTACTTGGCATATGTTGGGTATAAAAAGTCGTAATATCAAACAGCGAATACGTGCAGAGGGCCAGAATTTGGCTCCAAAATATGGCTCAGGCCTCGAAATTGGGATATTTGCGTTATTACTTGAGGGGAGTTTGGGCAAAATGTGACTCACTGCCGCTTTTAGTACTTGGCATATGTTGGGTATAAAAAAGTCGCAATTTCAAACTGTTAATACGTGCAGAGATCCAGAATTTGGCTCCAAAAATATGGCTCAGGCCTCGAAGTTGGGATATTTGGGATATTTCGAAAACTGCAGGGGAGTTTGTGCAAAATGTGACTCACTGCCGCTTTAAGTACTTGGCATATGTTGGGTATAAAAATCGTATTATCAAACTGCGAATACGTGCATAGAGCCAGAATTTGGCTCCAAAATATGGCTCAGGCCTCGAAATTGGGGTGTTTGGGATATTTTGAAAACTGGAGGGAGGTTTGGGACAAATGTGACCAAACGCCGCTTTCAGTACTTGGCATATGTTGGTATAAAAAAGTCGCAATTTCAAACAGCGAATACGTGCAAAGATCCAATATTTGGCTCCATAATATGGCTCAGGCCTCGAAATTGGGATATTTGGGATATTTTGAAAACTGCAGGGGAGTTTGTGCAAAATGTGACTCACTGCCGCTTTCAGGACTTGGCATATGTTGGGTATAAAATATCATAATATCAAACTGCGAATACGTGCATAGAGCCAGAATTTGGCTCCAAAATATGGCTCAGGCCTCGAAATTGGGATGTTTGGGATATTGTGAAAACTGCAGGGGACTTTGGGACAAATATGACCAAACGCCGCTTTCAGTACTTGGCCTATGTTGGGTATAAAAAGTTTTAATTTCAAACTGCGAATACGTGCAGAGAGCCTGAATTTTGCTCCAAAATATGACGCAGGCCTCGAAATTGGGATATTTGGGAAATTTTGAAAACTGCAGGGAGGTTTGGGACAAATGAGACCAAACGCCGCTCTCAGTACTTCGCATATGTTGGGTATAAAAAGTCGTTATTTCAAACAGCGAATACGTGCAGAGAGCCTGAATTTGGTTCCAAAATATGGCTCAGGCCTCGATATTGGGATGTTTGGGATATTTTGAAAACTGCAGGGGGGATTAGGACAAATGTGATTAAAAGCTGCTTTCAGTACTTCGCATATGTTGGGTATAAAAAAGTCGTAATATCAAACCCCGAATACATGCAGAGAGCCAGAACTTGGCTCCAAAATATGGCTCAGGCTTCGAAATTGGGATATTTGCGTTATTATTGGAGGGGAGTTTGGGCAAAATGTGACTAAATGCCGCTTTCAGTACTTCGCATATGTTGGGTATAAAAAAGTCGTAATTTCAAACTGCGAATACGTGCAGAGAGCCAGAATTTGGCTCCAAAAAATGGCCCAGGCCTCGAAATTGGGATGTTTGGGACATTTTAAAAACTGCACGGAGGTTTGGGACAAATGTGACCAAACGCCGCTTTCAGTACTTGGCATATGTTGGTATAATAAAGTCGCAATTTCAATCTGCGAATACGTGCAAAGAGCAAAAATTTGGTTCCATAATATAGCTCAGGCCTCTAAAATTGGGATATTTGGGATATTTTGAAAACTGCAGGGGAGTTTGAGCAAAATGTGACTCACTGGTGCTTTCAGGACTTGGCATATGTTGGGTATAAAAGGTGGTAATTTCGAACTGCGAATACATGCAGAGAGCCAGAATTTGGCTCCAAAATACGGCTCAGGCCTCGAAATTGGGATGTTTGGGATATTTTGAAAGCTGCAGGGGACTTTGGGACAAATATGACCAAACGCCGCTTTCAGTACTTGGCATATGTTGGGTATAAAAAGCTATAATTTCAAACTGCGAATACGTGCAGAGAGCCTGAATTTTGCTCCAAAATATGGCGCATGCCTCGAAATTGGGATATTTGGGATATTTTGGAAACTGCAGGGAGGTTTGGGACAAATGAGACCAAACGCCGCTCACATTACTTTGCATATGTTGGGTATAAAAATTCGAAATTTCAAACTGCGAATACGTGCAGAGAGCCAGAATTTGGCTGCAAAATATGGCTCAGGCCTCGAAATTGGGATACTTGGGATATTTCAAAAACTGCAGGGGAGTTTGTGCAAAATGTGACTCACTGGCGCTTTCAGGACTTGGCATATGGTTGGTATAAAAAGTCGTAATATCAAACTGCGAATACGTGCATAGAGCCAGAATTTGGCTCAAAAATATGGCTCAGGCCTCGAAATTGGGGTGTTTGTGATATTTTGAAAACTGGAGGGAGGTTTGGGACAAATGTGACCAAACGCCGCTTTCAGTACTTGGCATATGTTGGTATAAAAAATTCGCAATTTCAGACAGCGAATACGTGCAAAGAGCCAAAATTTGGCTCTGTAATATGGCTCAGGCCTAGAAATTGGGATATTTGGGATATTTTGAAAACTGCAGGGGAGTTTGTGCAAAATGTGACTCACTGCCGCTTTCAGGACTTGGCATATGTTGGGTATAAAAGGTGGTAATTTCGAACTGCGAATACGTGCAGAGAGCCAGAATTTGACTCCAAAATATGGCTCACGCCTCGAAATTGGGTTGTTTGGGATATTTTGAAAACTGCAGGGGACTTTGGGACAAATATGACCAAACGCCGCTTTCAGTACTTGGCATATGTTGGGTAAAAAGAGTTGTAATTTCAAACTGCGAATACGTGCAGAGAGCCTGAATTTTGCTCCAAAATATGGCGCAGGCCTCGAAATTGGGATAATTGGTATATTTTGCAACTGCAGGGAGGTTTGGGACAAATAAGACCAAACGCCGCTCTCAGTACTTCGCATATGTTGGGCAAAAGTCGTAATTTCAAACTGCAAATACGTGCAGAGAGCCAGAATTTGGCTCCAAAATATGGCTCTGGCCTCGAAATTGGGATATTTGGGATATTTCAAAAACTGCAGGGGAGTTTGTTCAAAATGTGACTCACTGCCGCTGGCAGGACTTGGAATATGTTGGGTATAAAATGTCATAATATAAAAATGCGAATACGTGCATAGAGCCAGAATTTGGCTCCAAAATATGGCTCAGGCCTCGAAATTGGGATGTTTGGGATATTGTGAAAACTGCAGGGGACTTTGGGACAAATATGACCAAACGCCGCTTTCAGTACTTGGCCTATGTTAGGTATAAAAAGTTGTAATTTCAAACTGCGAATACGTGCAGATAGCATGAATTTTGCTCCAAAATATGGCGTAGCCATCGAAATTGGGATATTTGGGATATTTTTAAAACTGCAGGGAGGTTTGGGACAAATGAGACCAAACGCCGCTCTCAGTACTTCGCATATGTTGGGCAAAAGTCGTAATTTCAAACTGCAAATACGTGCAGAGAGCCAGAATTTGGCTCCAAAATATGGCTCAGGCCTCGAAATTGGGATATTTGGGATACTTCAAAAACTGCAGGGGAGTTTGTTCAAAATGCGACTCACTGCCGCTTTCAGGACTTGGCATATGTTGGGTATAAAAATTCGTAATATCAAACTGCGAATACGTGCATAGAGCCAGAATTTGGCTCCAAAATAAGGCTCAGGCCTCGAAATTGGGATATTTGGGATATTTCAAAAACTGCAGGGGAGTTTGTGCAAAATGTGACTCACTGCCGGTTTCAGGACTTGGCATATGTTCGGTATAAAAAGTCGTAATATCAAACTGCGAATACGTGCACAGAGCCAGAATTTGGCTCCAAATTATGGCTCAGGCCTCGAAATTGGGATGTTTTGGATATTTTGAAAACTGCAGGGGACTTTGGGACAAATCAGACCAAACACCGCTTTCAGTACTTGGCATATGTTGGGTATAAAAAGTCGTAGTTTCAAACTGCGAATACGTGCAGAGATCCAGAATTTGGCTCCAAAATATGGCTCAGGCCTCGAAATAGGGATGGTTGGGATATTTTGAAAAATGGAGGGTGGTTTGCGACAAATGTGACCAAACGCAGCTTTCAGTACTTGGCATATGTTGGGTATAAAAAGTCGGTATTTCAAACTGCGAATACGTGCAGAGAACCAGAATTTGGCTCCAAAATATGGCTCAGGCCTCGATATTGGGATGTTTGGGATATTTTGAAAACTGCAGGAAAGTTTAGGACAAATGTGACCAAACACCGCTTTCAGTACTTCGCATATGTTCGGTATAAAAAGTCGTAATATCAAACCCCGAATACATGCAGAGAGCCAGAACTTGGCTCCAAAATATGGCTCAGGCTTCGAAATTGGGATGTTTGCGTTATTATTGGAGGGGAGTTTGGGCAAAATGTGACTCACTGCCGCTTTCAGGACTTGGCATATGTTGGGTATAAAAATTCGTAATATCAAACTCCGAGTACGTGCATAGAGCCAGAATTTGGCTCCAAAATATGGCTCAGGTTTCGATATTGGGATGTTTGGGATATTTTGAAAACTGCAGGGGGGATTGGGACAAATGTAACTAAACGACGCTTTCAGTACTTCGCATATGTTGGGTATAAAAAAAGTTGAAATTTCAAACTGCGAATACGTGCAGAGAGCCAGAATTTGGCTCCAAATTATAGCTCAGGCCTCGAAATTGGGGTGTTTGGGATATTTTGAAAACTGGAGGGAGGTTTGGGACAAATGAGACCAAACGCCGCTCTCAGTACTTCGCATATGTTGGGTATAAAAAGTCGTAATTTCAAACTGCGAATACCTGCAGAGAGCCATAATTTGGCTCCATAATATGGCTCAGGCCTCGAAATTGGGTTATTTGGGATATTTCAAACACTGCAGGGGAGTTTGTGCAAAATGCGACTCACTGACGCTTTCAGGTCTTGGCATATGTTGGTATAAAAAAGTCGCAATTTCAAAAAGCGAATACGTGCAAAGAGCCAAAATTTGGCTCCATAATATGGCTCAGGCCTCGAAATTGGGATATTTGGGATATTTTGAAAACTGCAGTGGAGTTTGTGCAAAATGTGACTCACTGCCGCTTTCAGGACTTGGCATATGTTGGGTATAAAATGTCGTAATATCAAACTGCGAATACGTGCATAGAGCCAGAATTTGGCTCCAAAATATGGCTCAGGCCTCGAAATTGGGATGTTTGGGATATTTTGAATACTGCAGGAGTCTTTGGGACAAATATGACCAAACGCCGCTTTCAGTACTTGGCCAATGTTGGGTATAAAAAGTTGTAATTTCAAACTGCGAATACATGCAGAGAGCCTGAATTTTGCTCCAAAATATGCCGCAGGCCTCGAAATTGGGATATTTGGGATATTTTGAAAACTGCAGGGAGGTTTGGGACAAATGAGACCAAACGCCGCTCTCAGTACTTGGCATATGTTCGGTATAAAAAGTCGTAATATCAAACTGCGAATACGTGCATAGAGCCAGAATTTGGATCCAAAATATGGCTCAGGCCTCGAAATTGGGGTGTTTGGGATATTTTGAAAACTGGAGGGAGGTTTGGGACAAATGTGACCAAACGCCGCTTTCAGTACTTGGCATATGTTGGGTATAAAAAGATGTAATTTCAAACTGCGAAAACGTGCAGAGAGCCAGAATTTGGCTCCAAAATATAGCTCAGGCCTCGAAATTGGGATATTTGCATTATTACTGGAGGGGAGTTTGGGCAAAATGTGACTCACTGCCGCTTTCATTACTTGGCATATGTTGGGTATAAAAAGTCGTAATATCAAACTGCGAATACGTGCATAGAGCCAGAATTTGGCTCCAAAATATGGCTCAGGCCTCGACATTGGGATGTTTGGGATATTTTGAAAACTGCAGGGGAGTTTGTGCAAAATATGACTCATTGCCGCTTTCAGTACTTGGCATATGTTGGGTATAATAGGTTGTAATTTCAAACTGCGAATACGTGCAGAGAGCCAGAATTTGGTTCCAAAATATGTCTCAGGCCTCGAAATTGGGATATTTCGGATATTTAAAATACTGCAGGGGAGTTTGTGCAAAATGTGACTCACTGCCGCTTTCAGGACTTGGCATATGTTGGGTATAAAAGTCGTAATATCAAACTGCGAATACGTGCATAGATCCAGAATTTGGCTCCAAAATATGGCTCAGGCCTCGAAATTGGGATGTTTGGGATATTTTGAAAACTGCAGGGGACTTTGGGACAAATATGACTAAACGAGGCTTTTAGTACTTGGCCTATGTTGGGTATAAAAAGTTGTAATTTCAAACTGCGAATACATGCACAGAGCCAGAATTTGGCTCCAAATTATGGCTCAGGCCTCGAAATTGGGGTGTTTGGGATATTTTGAAAACTGGAGGGAGGTTTGGGACAAATGTGACCAAACGCCGCTTTCAGTACTTGGCATATGTTGGTATAAAAAAGTCGCAATTTCAAACTGCGAATACGTGCAAAGAACCTAAATATGGCTCCATAATATGGCTCAGGCCTCGAAATTGGGATATTTTGAAAACTGCAGGGGAGTTTGTGCAAAATGTGACTCACTGCCGCTTTCATGACTTGGCATATGTTGCGTATAAAAGGTGGTAATTTCGAACTGCGAATACGTGCAGAGAGCCAGAATTTGATTCCAAAATATGGCTCAGGCCTCGAAATTGGGATGTTTGGGATATTTTGAAAACTGCAGGGGACTTTGGGACAAATATGACCAAACGCCGCTTTCAGTACTTGGCATATGTTGGGTATAAAAAGTTGTAATTTCAAACTGCGAATACGTGCAGAGAGCCTGAATTTTGCTCCAAAATATGGCGCAGGCCTCGAAATTGGGATATTTGGGATATTTTGCAACTGCAGGGAGGTTTGGGACAAATGAGACCAAACGCCGCTCTCAGTACTTTGCATATGTTGGGTATAAAAAGTCGTAATATCAAACTGCGAATACGTGCAGAGAGCCAGAATTTGGCACCAAAATATGGCTCAGGCCTCGAAATTGGGATATTTGGGATATTTCAAAAACTGCAGGGGAGTTTGTGCAAAATGCGACTCACTGCCGCTTTAAGGACTTTGCATATGTTGTTTATAAAAAGTTGTAATATCAAACTGCGAATACGTGCATAGAGCCAGAATTTGGCTCCAAAATATGGCTCAGGCCTCGAAATTGGGATGTTTGGGATATTTCAAAAACTGCAGGGGAGTTTGTGCAAAATATGACTCACTGCCGCTTTCAGGACTTGGCATATGTTCGGTATAAAAAGTCGTAATATCAAACTGCGAATACGTGCACAGAGCCAGAATTTGGCTCCAAATTATGGCTCAGGCCTCAAAATTGGGATGTTTGGGATATTTTGAAAACTGCAGGGGACTTTGGGACAAATATGACCAAACGCCGCTTTCAGTACTTGGCATATGTTGGGTATAAAAAGTCGTAATTTCAAACTGCGAATACGTGCAGAGATCCAGAATTTGGCTCCAAAATATGGCTCAGGCCTCGAAATAGGGATGGTTGGGATATTTTGAAAACTGGAGGGTGGTTTGGGACAAATGTAACCAAACGCCGCTTTCAGTACTTGGCATATGTTGGGTAAAAAAAGTCGTTATTTCAAACTGCGAATAAGTGCAGAGAGCCTGAATTTGGTTCCAAAATATGGCTGAGGCCTCGATATTGGGATGTTTCGGATATTTTGAAAACTGCAATAAAGTTTAGGACAAATGTGACCAAACACCGCTTTCAGTACTTCGCATATGTTGGGTATAAAAAGTCGTAATATCAAACTGCGAATACGTGCAGAGAGCCAGAATTTGGCTCCAAAATATGGCCCAGGCCTCGATATTGAGATGTTTGGGATATTTTGATAACTGCAGGGAGGTTTGGGACAAATGTGACCAAACGCCGCTTTCAGTCCTTCGCATATGTTGGGTATAAATAAGTCGTAATTTCAAACTGCGAATACGTGCAGAGAGCCAGAACTTGGCTCCAAAATATGGCTCAGGCTTCGAAATTGGGATATTTGCGTTATTATTGGAGGGGAGTTTGGGCAAAATGTGACTCACTGCCGCTTTCAGGACTTGGCATATGTTGGGTATAAAAATTCGTAATATCAAACTCCGAGTACGTGCATAGAGCCAGAATTTGGCTCCAAAATATGGCTCAGGCCTCGAAATTGGGATACTTGGGATATTTCAAAAACTGCAGGGGAGTTTGTGCAAAATGTGACTCACTGCCGCTTTCAGGACTTGGCATATGTTTGGTATAAAAAGTCGTAATATCAAACTGCGAATACGTGCATAGAGCCAGAATTTGGCTCCAAAATATGGCTCAGGCCTCGAAATTGGAGTGTTTGGGATATTTTGAAAACTGGAGAGAGGTTTGGGACAAATGTGACCAAACGCTGCTTTCAGTACTTGGTATATGTTGGTATAAAAAAGTCGCAATTTCAAACAGCGAATACGTGCAAAGAGCCAAAATTTGGCTCCATAATATGGCGCAGGCCTTGAAATTAGGATATTTGGGATATTTTGAAAACTGCAGGGGAGTTTGTGCAAAATGTGACTCAATGCCGCTTTCAGGACTTGGCATATGTTGGGTATAAAAGGTGGTAATTTCGAACTGCGAATACCTGCAGAGAGCCAGAATTTGACTCCAAAATATGGCTCAGGCCTCGAAATTGGGGTGTTTGGGATATTTTGAAAACTGGAGGGAGGTTTGGGACAAATGTGACCAAACGCCGCTTTCAGTACTTGGCATATGTTGGTATAAAAAAGTCGCAATTTCAAACTGCGAATACGTGCAAAGAGCCAAAATTTGGCTCCATAATATGGCTCAGGCCTCGAAATTGGGATATTTAAGATATTGTGAAAACTGAAGGGGAGTTTGTGCAAAATGTGACTCACTGCCGCTTTCAGGACTTGGCATATGTTGGGTATAAAATTCGTAATTTAAAACTGCGAATACGTGCATAGAGCCAGAATTTCGCTCCAAAATATGGCTCAGGCCACGAAAATGGAATGTTTGGGATATTTTGAAAACTGGAGGGAGGTTTCGGACAAATGTGACCAAACGCCCTTTCAGTTCTTGGCATATGTTGGGTATAAAAAGTCGTATTTCAAACTGCGAATACGTGCAGAGAGCCAGAATTTGGCTCCAAAATATAGCTCAGGCCTCGAAATTTGGACGTTTTGGATATTTTGAAAACTGCAGGGGAGTTTGTGCAAAATGTGACTCACTGCCGCTTTCAGGACTTGGTATATGTTGGGTATAAAAAGTCGTAATTTAAAACTGCGAATACGTGCAGAGAGCCAGAATTTGGCTCCAAAATATGGCTCAGGCCTCGAAATTGGGACGTTTGGGATATTTTGAAAACTGCAGGGGAGTTTGTGCAAAATGTGACTCACTGCTGCTTTCAGTACTTGGCATATGTTGGGTATAAAAAGTCATAATATCAAACTGCGAATACGTGCAAAGAGCTAGAATTTGGCTCCAAAATATGAGTCAGGGCTCGATATTGGGATATTTCGGATATTTTGAAAACTGCAGGGAGGTTTGGGACAAATGTGACCAAACGCCGCTTTCAGTCCTTCGCATATGTTGTGTATAAAAAAGTCGTAATTTCAAACTGCGAATACGTGCAGAGAGCCAAAATTTGGCACCAAAATATTGCTCAGGCCTCGAAATTGGTATTTTTGGGATATTTTGAAAACAGTAGGGATGTTTGGGACAAATGTAACCAAACGCCGCTTTCAGTACTTGGCTTATGTTGGGTATAAAAAGATGAAATTTCTAACTGCGAATACGTGCAGAGAGCCAGAATTTGGCTCCAAAATATGGCTCAGGCCTCGAAATTGGGATATTTGCGTTATTTTAAAAACTGGAGGGGAGTTTGCGCAAAATATGACTCACTGCCGCTTTCAGTACTTGGCATATGTTGGGTATAAAAAAGTCGCAATTTCAAACTGCGAATACGTGCAGAGATCCAGAATTTGGCTCCAAAATATGGTTCAGGCCTCGAAATTGGGATATTTGGGATATTTCGAAAACTGCAGAGGAGTTTGTGCAAAATGTGACTCACCGCCGCTTTCAGGACTTGGCATATGTTGGGTATAAAAATTCGTAATATCAAACTGCGAATACGTGGATATAGAGCCAGAATTTGGCTCCAAAATATGACTCAGGCCTCCAAATTGGGATGTTTGGGATATTTTGAAAACTGAAGGGGATTTTGGGATAAATATGACCAAATGCCGCTTTCAGTACTTGGCTGGGTTGGGTATAAAAAGTCGTAACTTAAAACTGCGAATACGTGCAGAGAGCCAGAATTTGGCTCCATAATATGACTCAGGCTTAGAAATTGGGATGTTTGGGATATTTTGAAAACTGGAGGGAGGTTTGGGACAAATGTGACCAAACGCCGCTTTCAGTACTTGGCTGGGTTGGGTATAAAAAGTCGTAACTTAAAACTGCGAATACGTGCAGAGAGCCAGAATTTGGCTCCAAAATATGGCTCAGGCCTCGAAATTGGGATGTTTGGGATATTTTGAAAACTGCAGTGGAGTTTGTGCAAAATGTGATTAATTGCCGCTTTCAGGACTTGGCATATGTTGGGAATAAAAGGTGGTAATTTCAAACCGCGAATACGTGCAGAGAGCCAGATTTTGGCTCCAAAATATGGCTCAGGCCTCGAAATTGTGATGTTTGGGATATTTTGAAAACTGCAGGGGACTTCGGGACAAATATGACCAAACGCCGCTTTCAGTACTTGGCATATGTTGGGTATAAAAAGTTGTAATTTCAAACAGAGAATGAGTGCAGAGAGCCTGAATTTGGCTCCAAAAATATGGCTCAGGCTTCGAAGTTGGGATATTTGGGATATTTCGAAAACTGCAGGGGAGTTTGTGCAAAATGTGACTCACTGCCGCTTTCAGGACTTGGCATATGTTGGGTATAAAAATTCGTAATATTAAACTGCGAGTACGTGCAGAGATCAAGAATTTGGCTCCAAAATATGGCCCAGGCCTCGAAATTGGGATGCTTTGGATATTTAAAAAACTGCAGGGAGGTTTGGGACAAATGTGACCAAACGCCGCTTTCAGTACTTGGCATATGTTGGTATAAAAAAGTCGCAATTTCAAACTGTGAATACGTGCAAAGAGGCAAAATTTGGCTCCATAATATGGCTCAGGCCTCGAAATTGGGATATATGGGATATTTTGAAAACTGCAGGGGAGTTTGTGCAAAATGTGACTCACTGCCGCTTTCAGGACATGGCATATGTTGGGTATAAAAGGTGGCAATTTCGAACTGCGAATACGTGCAGAGAGCCAGAATTTGACTCCAAAATATGGCTCAGGCCTCGAAATTGGGATGTTTGGGATATTTTGAAAACTGCAGGGGACTTTGGGACAAATATGACCAAACGCCGCTTTCAGTACTTGGCATATGTTGAGTATAAAAAGTTGTAATTTCAAACAGAGAATGAGTGCAGAGAGCCTGAATTTTGCTCCAAAATATGGCGCAGGCCTCGAAATTGGGATGTTTGGGGTATTTTGAAAACTGGAGGGAGGTTTGGGACAAATGTGAACCAACGCCGCGTTCAGTACTTGGCATATGTTGGGTATAAAAAGTCGTAATTTCAAACTGCGAATACGTGCAGAGAGCCTGAATTTAACTCCAAAATATGGCTCAGGCCTCGAAATTGGGATGTTTGGGATATTTAGAAAAATGCAGGGGAGTTTGTGCAAAATGTGACTCTTTGCCGCTTTCAGTACTTGGCATATGTTGGATATTATATGTCGTAATTTCAACCTGCGAATACGTGCAGAGATCCAGAATTTGGCTCCAAAATATGGCTCAAGCCTCGATTTTAGGATGTTTGGGATATTTTGAAAACTGCTGAGGGGATTGGGACAAATGTGACCAAACGCCGCTTCCAGCACTTAGCATATGTTGGGTATAAAAAAGTCGCAATTTCAAACTGCGAATACGTGCAGAGAGCCAGAATTTGGCTCCAAAATATGGCTCAGGCCTCGAAATTGGGACGTTTGGGATATTTTGAAAACTGGAGGGAGGTTTGGATAAATGTGACCAAACGCCGTTTTCAGTCGTTCGCATATGTTGGGTATAAAAAAGTCGTAGTTTCAAACTGCTAATACATGCAAAGAGCCAGAATTTGGGTCCAAAATATGGCTCAGGCCTCGAAATTGGGATATTTGGGATATTTTGAAAACTGCGGGGAGGTTTGGGACAAATGTGACCAAACGCCGCTTTCAGTACTTGTCATATGTTGGGTATAAAAAGATGTAATTTCAAACTGCGAATACGTGCAGAGAGCCAGAATTTGGCTCCAAAATATAGCTCAGGCCTCGAAATTGGGATATTTGCGTTATTTTGAAAACTGGAGGGGAGTTTGGGCAAAATGTGACTCACTGCCACTTTCAGTACTTGGCATATGTTGGGTATAAAAAGTCGTAATTTCAAACTGCGAATACGTGCAGAGAGCCTGAATTTGGCTCCAAAATATGGCTCAGGCCTCGAAATTGGGATGTTTGAGATATTTTGAAAACTGCAGGGGAGTTTGTGCAAAATGTGACTAATTTTGCCACTTTAAGGACTTGGCATATGTTGGGAATAAAAAATCGTGATTTAAAACTGCGAATACGTGCAGAGAGCCAGAATTTGGCTCCAAAATATAGCTCAGGCCTCGAAATTGGGATATTTGCGTTATTTTGAAAACTGGAGGGGAGTTTGGGCAAAATGTGACTCACTGCCGCTTTCAGTACTTGGCATATGTTGGGAATAAAAAAGTCGATATTTCAAACTGCGAATACGTGCAGAGAGCCAGAATTTGGCTCCAAAATATGGTTCAGGCCTCGAAATTGGGATATTTGGGATATTTCGAAAACTGCAGGGGAGTTTGTGCCAAATGTGACTCACTGCCGCTTTCAGGACTTTGCGTATGTTGGGTATAAAAATTTGTAATATCGAACTGCGAATACGTGCATAGAGCCAGAATTTGGCTCCAAATTATGGCTCAGGTTTCGAAATTGGGAAGTTTGGGATATTTTGAAAACTGCAGGGGAGTTTAGGACAAATATGACCAAACGCCGCTTTCAGTACTTGACATATGTTGGGTATAAAAAAGTCGCAATTTCAAACTGCAAATAAGTGCAGAGAGCCAGAATTTGGCTCAAAAATATGGCTCAGGACTCGAGATTGGGATGTTTGGGATATTTTGAAAACTGCAGGAGACTTTGGGACAAATATGACTCACTGCCGCTTTCAGGAATTGGCATATGTTGGGTATAAAAATTCGTAATTTCAAACTGCGAATACGTGCAGAGAGCCAGAATCTGGCTCCAAAATATGGCTCAGGCCACGAAATTGGGATGTGTGGGATATTTTGAAAACTGGAGGGAGGTTTGGGTCACATGTGACCAAACGCCATTTTCAGCACTTGGCATATATTGGGAATAAAAAAGTCGCAATTTCAAACTGCGAATACGTGCAGAGAGCAAGAATTTGGCTCTAAAATATGGCTCAGGCCTCGAAATTTGGATATTTGAGATATTTTGAAAACTGGAGGGGAGTTTGTGCAAAATGTGACTCACTGCTGCTTTCAGTACTTGGCATATGTTGGGTATAAAATTCGTAATACCAAACTGCGAATACGTGCAGAGAGCCAGAATTTGGCTCCAAAATATGGGGTAGGCCTCGATATTGGGATGTTTGGGATATTTTGAAAACTGCAGGAAGGTTTGGGACAAATGTGATCAAACGCCGCTTTCAGTACTCCACATATGTTGGGAATAAAAAAGTCGTAATATCAAACTGCGAATACGTGCAGAGAGCCTGAATTTGGCTCTAAAATATGGCTCAGGCCTCGAAATTGGAATGTTTGGGATATTTTGAAAACTGAAGGGGAGTTTGTGCAAAATGTGACTCACTGCTGCGTCCAGTACTTGGCATATGTTGGGTATAAAAAGTCGTAATATCAAACAGCGAATACGTGCAGAGGGCCAGAATTTGGCTCCAAAATATGGCTCAGGCCTCGAAATTGGGATATTTGCGTTATTACTTGAGGGGAGTTTGGGCAAAATGTGACTCACTGCCGCTTTCAGTACTTGGCATATGTTGGGTATAAAAAAGTCGCAATTTCAAACTGCTAATACGTGCAGAGATCCAGAATTTGGCTCCAAAAATATGGCTCATGCCTCGAAGTTGGGATATTTGGGATATTTCGAAAACTGCAGGGGAGTTTGTGCAAAATGTGACTCACTGCCGCTTTCAGGACTTGGCATATGTTGGGTATAAAAATTCGTAATATTAAACTGCGAGTACGTGCAGAGATCCAGAATTTGGCTCCAAAATATGGCCCAGGCCTCGAAATTGAGATGCTTTGGATATTTAAAAAACTGCAGGGAGGTTTGGGACAAATGTGACCAAGCGCCGCTTTCAGTACTTGGCATATGTTGGTATAAAAAAGTCGCAATTTCAAACTGCGAATACGTGCAAAGAGCCAAAATTTGGCTCCATAATATGGCTCAGGCCTCGAAATTGGGATATATGGGATATTTTGAAAACTGCAGTGGAGTTTGTGCAAAATGTGACTCACTGCCGCTTTCAGGACTTGGCATATGTTGGGTATAAAAGGTGGCAATTTCGAACTGCGAATACGCGCAGCGAGCCAGAATTTGACTCCAAAATATGGCTCAGGCCTAGAAATTGGGATGTTTGGGATATTTTGAAAACTGCAGGGGACTTTGGGACAAATATGACCAAACGCCGCTTTCAGTACTTGGCATATGTTGGGTATAAAAAGTTGTAATTTTAAACAGAGAATGAGTGCAGAGAGCCTGAATTTTGCTCCAAAATATGGCGCAGGCCTCGAAATTGGGATATTTGGGATATTTTGCAACTGCAGGGAGGTTTGGGACAAATGAGACCAAACGCGGCTTTCAGTACTTCGCATATGTTGGGTATAAAAAGTCGTAATTTCAAACTGCGAATACGTGCAGAGAGCCAGAATTTGGCTCCAAAATATGGCTCAGGCCTCGAAATTGGGATGTTTGGGATATTTTGAAAACTGCAGGGGTCTTTGGGACAAATATGACCAAACGCCGCTTTCAGTACTTGGCATATGTTGGGTATAATAGGTTGTAATTTCAAACTGCGAATACGTGCAGAGAGCCAGAATTTGGCTCCAAAATATGGCTCAGGCCTCGAAATTGGGGTGTTTGGGATATTTTGAAAACTGGAGGGAGGTTTGGGACAAATGTGACCAAATGCCGCTTTCAGTACTTGGCATATGTTGTGTATAAAAAGATGTAATTTCAAACTGCGAATACGTGCAGAGAGCCAGAATTTGGCTCCAAAATATAGCTCAGGCCTCGAAATTGGAATATTTGCATTATTGCTGGAGGGGAGTGTGGGCAAAATGTGACTCACTGCCGCTTTCATTACTTGGCATATGTTGGGTATAAAAATCGTATTATCAAACTGCGAATACGTGCATAGAGCCAGAATTTGGCTCCAAAATATGGCTCAGGCCTCGAAATTGGGGTGTTTGGGATATTTTGAAAACTGGAGGGAGGTTTGGGACAAATGTGACCAAACGCCGCTTTCAGTACTTGGCATATGTTGGTATAAAAAAGTCGCAATTTCAAACAGCGAATACGTGCAAAGAGCCAATATTTGGGTCCAAAATATGGCTCAGGCCTCGAAATTGGGATATTT
Organism: Procambarus clarkii; assembly: GCF_040958095.1. Taxonomy (NCBI): domain Eukaryota; kingdom Metazoa; phylum Arthropoda; class Malacostraca; order Decapoda; family Cambaridae; genus Procambarus; species Procambarus clarkii. Next base: position 277,056 of record NC_091225.1, read on the forward strand.
GGGATATTTTGAAAACTGCAGGGGAGTTTGTGCAAAATGTGACTCACTGCCGCTTTCAGGACTTGGCATATGTTGGGTATAAAATGTCATAATATCAAACTGCGAATACATGCATAGAGCCAGAATTTGGCTCCAAAATATGGCTCAGGCCTCGAAATTGGGATGTTTGGGATATTGTGAAAACTGCAGGGGACTTTGGGACAAATATGACCAAACGCGGCGTTTGGTCATATTTCAGTACTTGGCCTATGTTGGGTATAAAAAGTTTTAATTTCAAACTGCGAATACGTGCAGAGAGCCTGAATTTTGCTCCAAAATATGACGCAGGCCTCGAAATTGGGATATTTGGGAAATTTTGAAAACTGCAGGGAGGTTTGGGACAAATGAGACCAAACGCGGCTTTCAGTACTTCGCATATGTTGGGTATAAAAAGTCGTAATTTCAAACTGCGAATACGTGCAGAGAGCCAGAATTTGGCTCCAAAATACGGCTCAGGCCTCGAAATTGGGATGTTTGGGATATGTTGAAAGCTGCAGGGGACTTTGGGACAAATATGACCAAACGCCGCTTTCAGTACTTGGCATATGTTGGGTATAAAAAGTTATAATTTCAAACTGCGAATACGTGCAGAGAGCCTGAATTTTGCTCCAAAATATGGCGCAGGCCTCGAAATTGGGATATTTGGGATATTTTGGAAACTGCAGGGAGGTTTGGGACAAATGAGACCAAACGCCGCTCTCATTACTTTGCATATGTTGGGTATAAAAATTCGAAATTTCAAACTGCGAATACGTGCATAGAGCCAGAATTTGGCTCCAAAATATGGCTCAGGCCTCGAAATTGGGATACTTGGGATATTTCAAAAACTGCAGGGGAGTTTGTGCAAAATGTGACTCACTGGCGCTTTCAGGACTTGGCATATGGTTGGTATAAAAAGTCGTAATATCAAACTGCGAATACGTGCATAGAGCCAGAATTTGGCTCAAAAATATGGCTCAGGCCTCGAAATTGGGGTGTTTGGGATATTTTGAAAACTGGAGGGAGGTTTGGGACAAATGTGACCAAACGCCGCTTTCAGTACTTGGCATATGTTGGTATAAAAAATTCGCAATTTCAAACAGCGAATACGTGCAAAGAGCCAAAATTTTGCTCCGTAATATGGCTCAGGCCTAGAAATTGGGATATTTGGGATATTTTGAAAACTGCAGGGGAGTTTGTGCAAAATGTGACTCACAGACCGCTTTCAGGACTTGGCATATGTTGGGTATAAAAGGTGGTAATTTCGAACTGCGAATACGTGCAGAGAGCCAGAATTTGACTCCAAAATATGGCTCAGGCCTCGAAATTGGGTTGTTTGGGATATTTTGAAAACTGCAGGGGACTTTGGGACAAATATGACCAACGCCGCTTTCAGTACTTGGCATATGTTGGGTAAAAAGAGTTGTAATTTCAAACTGCGAATACGTGCAGAGAGCCTGAATTTTGCTCCAAAATATGGCTCAGGCCTCGAAATAGGGATGGTTGGGATATTTTGAAAACTGGAGAGTGGTTTGCGACAAATGTGACCAAACGAAGCTTTCAGTACTTGGCATATGTTGGGTATAAAAAGTCGTTATATCAAACTATGAATACGTGCAGAGAGCCTGAATTTGGTTCCAAAATATGGTTCAGGCCTCGATATTGGGATGTTTGGGATATTTTGAAAACTGCAGTTAGATTTGGGACAAATGTGACCAAACGCCACTTTCAGTACTTGTCATATGTTGGGTATAAAAAGTCGTTATTTCAAACTGCGAATAGGTGCAGAGAGCCAGAATTTGGCTCCAAAATATGGCTCAGGCCTCGATATAGGGATGTTTGGGATATTTTGAAAACTGCAGGAAAGTTTAGGACAAATGTGACCAAACACCGCTTTCAGTACTTCGCATATGTTGGGTATAAAAAGTCGTAATATCAAACCCCGAATACATGCAGAGAGCCAGAACTTGGCTCCAAAATATGGCTCAGGCTTCGAAATTGGGATATTTGCGTTGTTATTGGAGGGGAGTTTGGGCAAAATGTGACTCACTGCCGCTTTCAGGACTTGGCATATGTTGGGCATAAAAATTCGTAATATCAAACTCCGAGTACGTGCATAGAGCCAGAATTTGGCTCCAAAATATGGCTCAGGTTTCGATATTGGGATGTTTGGGATATTTTGAAAACTGCAGGGGGGATTGGGACAAATGTGACTAAACGCCGCTTTCAGTACTTCGCATATGTTGGGTATAAAAATGTCGTAATTTCAAACATCGAATACGTGCAGAGAGCCAGAATTTGGCTCCAAATTATAGCTCAGGCCTCGAAATTGGGGTGTTTGGGATATTTTGAAAACTGGAGGGAGGTTTGGGACAAATGAGACCAAACGCCGCTCTCAGTACTTCGCATATGTTGGGTATAAAAAGTCGTAATTTCAAACTGCGAATACCTGCAGAGAGCCATAATTTGGCTCCATAATATAGCTCAGGCCTCGAAATTGGGATATTTGAGATATTTTGAAAACTGCAGGGGAGTTTGTGCAAAATGTGACTCGCTGCCGCTTTCAGGACTTGGCATATGTTGGGTATAAAATGTCGTAATATCAAACTGCGAATACGTGCATAGAGCCAGAATTTGGCTCCAACATATGGCTCAGGCCTCGAAATTGGGATGTTTGGGATATTTTGAAAACTGCAGGGGACTTTGGGACAAATATAACCAAACGCCGCTTTCAGTACTTGGCATATGTTGGGTATAAAAAGTCGTAATTTCAAACTGCGAATACGTGCAGAGATCCAGAATTTGGCTCCAAAATATGGCTCAGGCCTCGAAATAGGAATTGTTGGGATATTTTGAAAACTGGAGGGTGGTTTGGGACAAATGTGACCAAACGCCGCTTTCAGTACTTGGCATATGTTGGGTATAAAAAGTCGATATTTCAAACTACGAATACGTGCAGAGAGCCTGAATTTGGTTCCAAAATATGGTTCAGGCCTCGATATTGGGATGTTTGGGATATTTTGAAAACTGCAGTTAGATTTGGGACAAATGTGACCAAACGCCACTTTCAGTACTTGTCATATGTTGGGTATAAAAAATCGTTATTTCAAACTGCGAATACGTGCAGAGAGCCTGAATTTGGTTCCAAAATATGGCTCAGGCCTCGATATTGGGATGTTTGGGGTATTTTTAAAACTGCAGGGGGGATTAGGACAAATGTGACTAAACGCCGCTTTCAGTAATTCGCATATGTTGGGTATAAAAAGTCGTTATTTCAAACTGCGAATACGTGCAGAAAGCCAGAATTTGGCTCCAAAATATAGCTCAGGCCTCGATATTCGGATGTTTGGGATATTTTGAAAACTGCAGGAAAGTTTAGGACAAATGTGACCAAACACCGCTTTCAGTACTTCGCATATGTTGGGTATAAAAAGTCGTAATATCAAACCCCGAATACATGCAGAGAGCCATAATTTGGCTCCAAAATATGGCTCAGGCCTCGAAATTGGGTTATTTGGAATATTTCAAACACTGCAGGGGAGTTTGTGCAAAATGCGACTCACTGCCGCTTTCAGGACTTGGCATATGTTGGTATAAAAAAGTCGCAATTTCGAAAAGCGAATACGTGCAAAGAGCCAAAATATGGCTCCATAATATGGCTCAGGCCTCGAAATTGGGATATTTGGGATATTTTGAAAACTGCAGTGGAGTTTGTGCAAAATGTGACTCACTGCCGCTTTCAGGACATGGCATATGTTGGGTATAAAATGTCGTAATATCAAACTGCGAATACGTGCATTGAGCCAGAATTTGGCTCCAAAATATGGCTCAGGCCTCGAAATTGGGATGGTTGGGATATTTTGAAAACTGGAGAGTGGTTTGCGACAAATGTGACCAAACGAAGCTTTCAGTACTTGGCATATGTTGGGTATAAAAAGTCGTTATATCAAACTATGAATACGTGCAGAGAGCCTGAATTTGGTTCCAAAATATGGTTCAGGCCTCGATATTGGGATGTTTGGGATATTTTGAAAACTGCAGTTAGATTTGGGACAAATGTGACCAAACGCCACTTTCAGTACTTGTCATATGTTGGGTATAAAAAGTCGTTATTTCAAACTGCGAATAGGTGCAGAGAGCCAGAATTTGGCTCCAAAATATGGCTCAGGCCTCGATATAGGGATGTTTGGGATATTTTGAAAACTGCAGGAAAGTTTAGGACAAATGTGACCAAACACCGCTTTCAGTACTTCGCATATGTTGGGTATAAAAAGTCGTAATATCAAACCCCGAATACATGCAGAGAGCCAGAACTTGGCTCCAAAATATGGCTCAGGCTTCGAAATTGGGATATTTGCGTTGTTATTGGAGGGGAGTTTGGGCAAAATGTGACTCACTGCCGCTTTCAGGACTTGGCATATGTTGGGTATAAAAATTCGTAATATCAAACTCCGAGTACGTGCATAGAGCCAGAATTTGGCTCCAAAATATGGCTCAGGTTTCGATATTGGGATGTTTGGGATATTTTGAAAACTGCAGGGGGGATTGGGACAAATGTGACTAAACGCCGCTTTCAGTACTTCGCATATGTTGGGTATAAAAATGTCGTAATTTCAAACATCGAATACGTGCAGAGAGCCAGAATTTGGCTCCAAATTATAGCTCAGGCCTCGAAATTGGGGTGTTTGGGATATTTTGAAAACTGGAGGGAGGTTTGGGACAAATGAGACCAAACGCCGCTCTCAGTACTTCGCATATGTTGGGTATAAAAAGTCGTAATTTCAAACTGCGAATACCTGCAGAGAGCCATAATTTGGCTCCATAATATAGCTCAGGCCTCGAAATTGGGATATTTGAGATATTTTGAAAACTGCAGGGGAGTTTGTGCAAAATGTGACTCGCTGCCGCTTTCAGGACTTGGCATATGTTGGGTATAAAATGTCGTAATATCAAACTGCGAATACGTGCATAGAGCCAGAATTTGGCTCCAACATATGGCTCAGGCCTCGAAATTGGGATGTTTGGGATATTTTGAAAACTGCAGGGGACTTTGGGACAAATATAACCAAACGCCGCTTTCAGTACTTGGCATATGTTGGGTATAAAAAGTCGTAATTTCAAACTGCGAATACGTGCAGAGATCCAGAATTTGGCTCCAAAATATGGCTCAGGCCTCGAAATAGGAATTGTTGGGATATTTTGAAAACTGGAGGGTGGTTTGGGACAAATGTGACCAAACGCCGCTTTCAGTACTTGGCATATGTTGGGTATAAAAAGTCGATATTTCAAACTACGAATACGTGCAGAGAGCCTGAATTTGGTTCCAAAATATGGTTCAGGCCTCGATATTGGGATGTTTGGGATATTTTGAAAACTGCAGTTAGATTTGGGACAAATGTGACCAAACGCCACTTTCAGTACTTGTCATATGTTGGGTATAAAAAATCGTTATTTCAAACTGCGAATACGTGCAGAGAGCCTGAATTTGGTTCCAAAATATGGCTCAGGCCTCGATATTGGGATGTTTGGGGTATTTTTAAAACTGCAGGGGGGATTAGGACAAATGTGACTAAACGCCGCTTTCAGTACTTCGCATATGTTGGGTATAAAAAGTCGTTATTTCAAACTGCGAATACGTGCAGAAAGCCAGAATTTGGCTCCAAAATATAGCTCAGGCCTCGATATTCGGATGTTTGGGATATTTTGAAAACTGCAGGAAAGTTTAGGACAAATGTGACCAAACACCGCTTTCAGTACTTCGCATATGTTGGGTATAAAAAGTCGTAATATCAAACCCCGAATACATGCAGAGAGCCATAATTTGGCTCCAAAATATGGCTCAGGCCTCGAAATTGGGTTATTTGGAATATTTCAAACACTGCAGGGGAGTTTGTGCAAAATGCGACTCACTGCCGCTTTCAGGACTTGGCATATGTTGGTATAAAAAAGTCGCAATTTCGAAAAGCGAATACGTGCAAAGAGCCAAAATATGGCTCCATAATATGGCTCAGGCCTCGAAATTGGGATATTTGGGATATTTTGAAAACTGCAGTGGAGTTTGTGCAAAATGTGACTCACTGCCGCTTTCAGGACATGGCATATGTTGGGTATAAAATGTCGTAATATCAAACTGCGAATACGTGCATTGAGCCAGAATTTGGCTCCAAAATATGGCTCAGGCCTCGAAATTGGGATGGTTGGGATATTTTGAAAACTGGAGAGTGGTTTGCGACAAATGTGACCAAACGAAGCTTTCAGTACTTGGCATATGTTGGGTATAAAAAGTCGTTATATCAAACTATGAATACGTGCAGAGAGCCTGAATTTGGTTCCAAAATATGGTTCAGGCCTCGATATTGGGATGTTTGGGATATTTTGAAAACTGCAGTTAGATTTGGGACAAATGTGACCAAACGCCACTTTCAGTACTTGTCATATGTTGGGTATAAAAAGTCGTTATTTCAAACTGCGAATAGGTGCAGAGAGCCAGAATTTGGCTCCAAAATATGGCTCAGGCCTCGATATAGGGATGTTTGGGATATTTTGAAAACTGCAGGAAAGTTTAGGACAAATGTGACCAAACACCGCTTTCAGTACTTCGCATATGTTGGGTATAAAAAGTCGTAATATCAAACCCCGAATACATGCAGAGAGCCAGAACTTGGCTCCAAAATATGGCTCAGGCTTCGAAATTGGGATATTTGCGTTGTTATTGGAGGGGAGTTTGGGCAAAATGTGACTCACTGCCGCTTTCAGGACTTGGCATATGTTGGGTATAAAAATTCGTAATATCAAACTCCGAGTACGTGCATAGAGCCAGAATTTGGCTCCAAAATATGGCTCAGGTTTCGATATTGGGATGTTTGGGATATTTTGAAAACTGCAGGGGGGATTGGGACAAATGTGACTAAACGCCGCTTTCAGTACTTCGCATATGTTGGGTATAAAAATGTCGTAATTTCAAACATCGAATACGTGCAGAGAGCCAGAATTTGGCTCCAAATTATAGCTCAGGCCTCGAAATTGGGGTGTTTGGGATATTTTGAAAACTGGAGGGAGGTTTGGGACAAATGAGACCAAACGCCGCTCTCAGTACTTCGCATATGTTGGGTATAAAAACTCGTAATTTCAAACTGCGAATACCTGCAGAGAGCCATAATTTGGCTCCATAATATAGCTCAGGCCTCGAAATTGGGATATTTGAGATATTTTGAAAACTGCAGGGGAGTTTGTGCAAAATGTGACTCGCTGCCGCTTTCAGGACTTGGCATATGTTGGGTATAAAATGTCGTAATATCAAACTGCGAATACGTGCATAGAGCCAGAATTTGGCTCCAACATATGGCTCAGGCCTCGAAATTGGGATGTTTGGGATATTTTGAAAACTGCAGGGGACTTTGGGACAAATATGACCAAACGCCGCTTTCAGTACTTGGCATATGTTGGGTATAAAAAGTCGTAATTTCAAACTGCGAATACGTGCAGAGATCCAGAATTTGGCTCCAAAATATGGCTCAGGCCTCGAAATAGGAATGGTTGGGATATTTTGAAAACTGGAGGGTGGTTTGGGACAAATGTGACCAAACGCCGCTTTCAGTACTTGGCATATGTTGGGTATAAAAAGTCGATATTTCAAACTACGAATACGTGCAGAGAGCCTGAATTTGGTTCCAAAATATGGTTCAGGCCTCGATATTGGGATGTTTGGGATATTTTGAAAACTGCAGTTAGATTTGGGACAAATGTGACCAAACGCCACTTTCAGTACTTGTCATATGTTGGGTATAAAAAATCGTTATTTCAAACTGCGAATACGTGCAGAGAGCCTGAATTTGGTTCCAAAATATGGCTCAGGCCTCGATATTGGGATGTTTGGGGTATTTTTAAAACTGCAGGGGGGATTAGGACAAATGTGACTAAACGCCGCTTTCAGTACTTCGCATATGTTGGGTATAAAAAGTCGTTATTTCAAACTGCGAATACGTGCAGAAAGCCAGAATTTGGCTCCAAAATATAGCTCAGGCCTCGATATTCGGATGTTTGGGATATTTTGAAAACTGCAGGAAAGTTTAGGACAAATGTGACCAAACACCGCTTTCAGTACTTCGCATATGTTGGGTATAAAAAGTCGTAATATCAAACCCCGAATACATGCAGAGAGCCATAATTTGGCTCCAAAATATGGCTCAGGCCTCGAAATTGGGTTATTTGGAATATTTCAAACACTGCAGGGGAGTTTGTGCAAAATGCGACTCACTGCCGCTTTCAGGACTTGGCATATGTTGGTATAAAAAAGTCGCAATTTCGAAAAGCGAATACGTGCAAAGAGCCAAAATTTGGCTCCATAATATGGCTCAGGCCTCGAAATTGGGATATTTGGGATATTTTGAAAACTGCAGTGGAGTTTGTGCAAAATGTGACTCTGCCGCTTTCAGGACATGGCATATGTTGGGTATAAAATGTCGTAATATCAAACTGCGAATACGTGCATTGAGCCAGAATTTGGCTCCAAAATATGGCTCAGGCCTCGAAATTGGGATGGTTGGGATATTTTGAAAACTGGAGAGTGGTTTGCGACAAATGTGACCAAACGAAGCTTTCAGTACTTGGCATATGTTGGGTATAAAAAGTCGTTATATCAAACTATGAATACGTGCAGAGAGCCTGAATTTGATTCCAAAATATGGTTCAGGCCTCGATATTGGGATGTTTGGGATATTTTGAAAACTGCAGTTAGATTTGGGACAAATGTGACCAAACGCCACTTTCAGTACTTGTCATATGTTGGGTATAAAAAGTCGTTATTTCAAACTGCGAATAGGTGCAGAGAGCCAGAATTTGGCTCCAAAATATGGCTCAGGCCTCGATATAGGGATGTTTGGGATATTTTGAAAACTGCAGGAAAGTTTAGGACAAATGTGACCAAACACCGCTTTCAGTACTTCGCATATGTTGGGTATAAAAAGTCGTAATATCAAACCCCGAATACATGCAGAGAGCCAGAACTTGGCTCCAAAATATGGCTCAGGCTTCGAAATTGGGATATTTGCGTTGTTATTGGAGGGGAGTTTGGGCAAAATGTGACTCACTGCCGCTTTCAGGACTTGGCATATGTTGGGTATAAAAATTCGTAATATCAAACTCCGAGTACGTGCATAGAGCCAGAATTTGGCTCCAAAATATGGCTCAGGTTTCGATATTGGGATGTTTGGGATATTTTGAAACTGCAGGGGGGATTGGGACAAATGTGACTAAACGCCGCTTTCAGTACTTCGCATATGTTGGGTATAAAAATGTCGTAATTTCAAACATCGAATACGTGCAGAGAGCCAGAATTTGGCTCCAAATTATAGCTCAGGCCTCGAAATTGGGGTGTTTGGGATATTTTGAAAACTGGAGGGAGGTTTGGGACAAATGAGACCAAACGCCGCTCTCAGTACTTCGCATATGTTGGGTATAAAAAGTCGTAATTTCAAACTGCGAATACCTGCAGAGAGCCATAATTTGGCTCCATAATATAGCTCAGGCCTCGAAATTGGGATATTTGAGATATTTTGAAAACTGCAGGGGAGTTTGTGCAAAATGTGACTCGCTGCCGCTTTCAGGACTTGGCATATGTTGGGTATAAAATGTCGTAATATCAAACTGCGAATACGTGCATAGAGCCAGAATTTGGCTCCAACATATGGCTCAGGCCTCGAAATTGGGATGTTTGGGATATTTTGAAAACTGCAGGGGACTTTGGGACAAATATGACCAAACGCCGCTTTCAGTACTTGGCATATGTTGGGTATAAAAAGTCGTAATTTCAAACTGCGAATACGTGCAGAGATCCAGAATTTGGCTCCAAAATATGGCTCAGGCCTCGAAATAGGAATGGTTGGGATATTTTGAAAACTGGAGGGTGGTTTGGGACAAATGTGACCAAACGCCGCTTTCAGTACTTGGCATATGTTGGGTATAAAAAGTCGATATTTCAAACTACGAATACGTGCAGAGAGCCTGAATTTGGTTCCAAAATATGGTTCAGGCCTCGATATTGGGATGTTTGGGATATTTTGAAAACTGCAGTTAGATTTGGGACAAATGTGACCAAACGCCACTTTCAGTACTTGTCATATGTTGGGTATGAAAAATCGTTATTTCAAACTGCGAATACGTGCAGAGAGCCTGAATTTGGTTCCAAAATATGGCTCAGGCCTCGATATTGGGATGTTTGGGGTATTTTTAAAACTGCAGGGGGGATTAGGACAAATGTGACTAAACGCCGCTTTCAGTACTTCGCATATGTTGGGTATAAAAAGTCGTTATTTCAAACTGCGAATACGTGCAGAAAGCCAGAATTTGGCTCCAAAATATAGCTCAGGCCTCGATATTCGGATGTTTGGGATATTTTGAAAACTGCAGGAAAGTTTAGGACAAATGTGACCAAACACCGCTTTCAGTACTTCGCATATGTTGGGTATAAAAAGTCGTAATATCAAACCCCGAATACATGCAGAGAGCCATAATTTGGCTCCAAAATATGGCTCAGGCCTCGAAATTGGGTTATTTGGAATATTTCAAACACTGCAGGGGAGTTTGTTCAAAATGCGACTCACTGCCGCTTTCAGGACTTGGCATATGTTGGTATAAAAAAGTCGCAATTTCGAAAAGCGAATACGTGCAAAGAGCCAAAATTTGGCTCCATAATATGGCTCAGGCCTCGAAATTGGGATATTTGGGATATTTTGAAAACTGCAGTGGAGTTTGTGCAAAATGTGACTCACTGCCGCTTTCAGGACATGGCATATGTTGGGTATAAAATGTCGTAATATCAAACTGCGAATACGTGCATTGAGCCAGAATTTGGCTCCAAAATATGGCTCAGGCCTCGAAATTGGGATGTTTGGGATATTTTGAAAACTGCAGGAGTCTTTGGGACAAATATGACCAAACGCCGCTTTCAGTACTTGGCCTATGTTGGGTATAAAAAGTTGTAATTTCAAACTGCGAATACATGCAGAGAGCCTGAATTTTGCTCCAAAATATGGCGCAGGCCTCGAAATTGGGATATTTGGGATATTTTGAAAACTGCAGGGAGGTTTGGGACAAATGAGACCAAACGCCGCTCTCAGTACTTTGCATATGTTGGGTATAAAAATTCGTAATATCAAACTGCAAATACGTGCCTAGAGCCAGAATTTGGATCCAAAATATGGCTCAGGCCTCGAAATTGGGGTGTTTGGGATATTTTGAAAACTGGAGGGAGGTTTGGGACAAATGTGACCAAACGCCGCTTTCAGTACTTGGCATATGTTGGGTATAAAAAGTTGTAATTTCAAACTGCGAATACATGCAGAGAGCCTGAATTTTGCTCCAAAATATGGCGCAGGCCTCGAAATTGGGATATTTGGGATATTTTGAAAACTGCAGGGAGGTTTGGGACAAATGAGACCAAACGCCGCTCTCAGTACTTTGCATATGTTGGGTATAAAAAGTCGTAATATCAAACGCAAATACGTGCATAGAGCCAGAATTTGGATCCAAAATATGGCTTAGGCCTCGAAATTGGGGTGTTTGGGATATTTTGAAAACTGGAGGGAGGTTTGGGACAAATGTGACCAAACGCCGCTTTCAGTACTTGGCATATGTTGGGTATAAAAAGATGTAATTTCAAACTGCGAAAACGTGCAGAGAGCCAGAATTTGGCTCCAAAATATAGCTCAGGCCTCGAAATTGGGATATTTGCATTATTACTATAGGGGAGTTTGGGCAAAATGTGACTCACTGCCGCTTTCATTACTTGGCATATGTTGGGTATAAAAAGTCGTAATATCAAACTGCGAATACGTGCATAGAGCCAGAATTTGGCTCCAAAATATGGCTCAGGCCTCGAAATTGGGATGTTTGGGATATTTTGAAAACTGCAGGGGAGTTTGTGCAAAATATGACTCATTGCCGCTTTCAGTACTTGGCATATGTTGGGTATAATAAGTTGTAATTTCAAACTGTGAATACGTGCAGAGAGCCAGAATTTGGTTCCAAAATATGGCTCAGGCCTCGATATTGGGATGTTTGGGATATTTTGAAAACTGCAGGGGGGATTGGGACAAATGTGACTAAACGCCGCTTTCAATACTTTGCATATGTTCTGTATAAAAAAGTCGTAATTTCAAACTGCGAATACGTGCAGAGAGCCAGAATTTGGTTCCAAAATATGTCTCAGGCCTCGAAATTGGGATATTTCGGATATTTCAAAAACTGCAGGGGAGTTTGTGCAAAATGTGACTCACTGCCGCTTTCAGGACTTGGCATATGTTGGGTATAAAAGTCGTAATATCAAACTGCGAATACGTGCATAGATCCAGAATTTGGCTCCAAAATATGGCTCAGGCGTCGAAATTGGGATGTTTGGGATATTTTGAAAACTGCAGGGGACTTTAATATGACTAAACGCCGCTTTTAGTACTTGGCCTATGTTGGGTATAAAAAGTTGTAATTTCAAACTGCGAATACATGCACAGAGCCAGAATTTGGCTCCAAATTATGGCTCAGGCCTCGAAATTGGGGTGTTTGGGATATTTTGAAAACTGGAGTGAGGTTTGGGACAAATGTGACCAAACGCCACTTTCAGTACTTGGCATATGTTGGTATAAAAAAGTCGCAATTTCAATCTGCGAATACGTGCAAAGAGCCAAAATTTGGCTCCATAATATGGCTCAGGCCTCGAAATTGGGATATTTTGAAAACTGCAGGGGAGTTAGTGCAAAATGTGACTCACTGCCGCTTTCATGACTTGGCATATGTTGCGTATAAAAGGTGGTAATTTCGAACTGCGAATACGTGCAGAGAGCCAGAATTTGATTCCAAAATATGGCTCAGGCCTCGAAATTGGGATGTTTGGGATATTTTGAAAACTGCAGGGGACTTTGGGACAAATATGACCAAACGCCGCTTTCAGTACTTGGCATATGTTGGGTATAAAAAGTTGTAATTTCAAACTGCGAATACGTGCAGAGAGCCTGAATTTTGCTCCAAAATATGGCGCAGGCCTCGAAATTGGGATATTTGGGATATTTTGCAACTGCAGGGAGGATTGGGACAAATGAGACCAAACGCCGCTCTCAGTACTTTGCATATGTTGGGTATAAAAAGTCGTAATTTCAAACTGCGAATACGTGCAGAGAGCCAGAATTTGGCTCCAAAATATGGCTCAGGCCTCGAAATTGGGATATTTGGGATATTTCAAAAACTGCAGGGGAGTTTGTGCAAAATGCGACTCACTGCCGCTTTCAGGACTTTGCATATGTTGTTTATAAAAAGTCGTAATATCAAACTGCGAATACGTGAATAGAGCCAGAATTTGGCTCCAAAATATGGCTCAGGCCTTGAAATTGGGATATTTGGGATATTTCAAAAACTGCAGGGGAGTTTGTGCAAAATGTGACTCACTGCCGCTTTCAGTACTTGGCATATGTTGGGTATAAAAAGTCGTAATTTCAAACTGCGAATACGTGCAGAGATCCAGAATTTGGCTCCAAAATATGGCTCAGGCCTCGAAATAGGGATGGTTGGGATATTTTGAAAACTGGAGGGTGGTTTGGGACAAATGTGACCAAACGCCGCTTTCAGTACTTGGCATATGTTGGGTAAAAAAAGTCGTTATTTCAAACTGCGAATAAGTGCAGAGAGCCTGAATTTGGTTCCAAAATATGGCTGAGGCCTCGATATTGGGATGTTTCGGATATTTTGAAAACTGCAATAAAGTTTAGGACAAATGTGACCAAACACCGCTTTCAGTACTTCGCATATGTTGGGTATAAAAAGTCGTAATATCAAACTGCGAATACGTGCATAGAGCCAGAATTTGGCTCCAAAATATGGCTCAGGCCTCAAAATTGGAATGTTTGGGATATTTTGAAAACTGCAGGGAGGTTTGGGACAACTGTGACCAAACGCCGCTTTCAGAACTTCACATATGTTGGGTATAAAAAAGTCGTAATTTCAAACTGCGAATACGTGCAGAGAGCCAGAATTTGGCTCCAAAATATGGCCCAGGCCTCGAAATTGGAATGTTTGGGATATTTTGAAAACTGCAGGGAGGTTTGGGACAAATGTGACCAAACGCCGCTTTCAGAACTTCACATATGTTGGGCATAAAAAAGTCGTAATTTCAAACTGCGAATACGTGCAGAGAGCCAGAATTTGGCTCCAAAATATGGCCCAGGCCTCGAAATTGGGATATTTGGGATATTTTGAAAACTGCAGGGGAGTTTGTTCAAAATGTGACTCACTGGTGCTTTCAGGACTTGGCATATTTTGGGTATAAAAGGTGGTAATTTCGAACTGCGAATATATGTAGAGAGTCAGAATTTGGCTCCAAAATATGGCTCAGGCCTCGAAATTGGGATATTTGGGATATTTCAAAAACTGCAGGGGAGTTTGTGCAAAATGTGACTCACTGCCGCTGTCAGGACGTGGCATATGTTGGGTATAAAATGTCATAATATCAAAATGCGAATACGTGCATAGAGCCAGAATTTGGCTCCAAAATATGGCTCAGGCCTCGAAATTGGGATGTTTGGGATATTGTGAAAACTGCAGGGGACTTTGGGACAAATATGACCAAACGCCGCTTTCAGTACTTGGCCTATGTTGGGTATAAAAAGTTGTAATTTCAAACTGCGAATACGTGCAGATATCATGAATTTTGCTCCAAAATATGGCGCAGCCCTCGAAATTGGGATATTTGGGATATTTTGCAACTACAGGGAGGTTTGGGACAAATGAGACCAAACGCCGCTCTCAGTACTTCGCATATGTTGGGTATAAAAATTCGTAATTTCAAACTGCGAATACGTGCAGAGAGCCAGAATTTGGCTCCAAAATATGGCTCAGGCCTCGAAATTGGGATATTTCGGATATTTCAAAAACTGCAGGGGAGTTTGTGCAAAATGCGACTCACTGCCGCTTTCAGGACTTGGCATATGTTGCGTATAAAAAGTCGTAATATCAAACTGCGAATACGTGCATAGAGCCAGAATTTGGCTCTAAAATATGGCTCAGGCCTTGAAATTGGGGTGTTTGGGATATTTTGAAAACTGGAGGAAGGTTTGGGACAAATGTGACCCAGCGCCGCTTTCAGTACTTGGCATATGTTGGGTATAAAGATATGTAATTTCAAACTGCGAATACGTGCAGAGAGCCAGAATTTGGCTCCAAAATATAGCTCAGGCCTCGAAATTGGGATATTTGCTTTATTACTGGAGGGGAGTTTGGGCAAAATGTGACTCACTGCCGCTTTCATTACTTGGCATATGTTGGGTATAAAAAGTCGTAATATCAAACTGCGAATACGTGCATAGAGCCAGAATTTGGCTCCAAAATATGGCTCAGGCCTCGATATTGGGATGTTTGGGATATTTTGAAAACTGCAGGGGGGATTGGGACAAATGTGACTAAACGCCGCTTTCAATACTTCGCATATGTTGGGTAGAAAAAAGTCGTAATTTCAAACTGCGAATACGTGCAGAGAGCCAGAATTTGGTTCCAAAATATGTCTCAGGCCTCGAAATTGGGATATTTGGGATATTTCAAAAACTGAAGGGGAGTTTGTGCAAAATGTGACTCTCTGCCGGTTTTATGACTTGGCATATGTTGGGTATAAAAAGTCGTAATATCAAACTGCGAATACGTGCATAGAGCGAGAATTTGGCTCGAAAATATGGCTCAGGCCTCGAAATTGGGATGTTTGGGATATTTTGAAAACTGCAGGGTACTTTTGGACAAATATGACCAAACGCCGCTTTCAGTACTTGGCCTATGTTGGGTATAAAAAGTTGTAATTTCAAACTGCGAATACGTGCAGATAGCATGAATTTTGCTCCAAAATATGGCGCAGCCCTCGAAATTGGGATATTTGGGATATTTTGCAACTGCAGGGAGGTTTGGGACAAATGAGACCAAACGCCGCTCTCAGTACTTCGCATATGTTGGGTATAAAAATTCGTAATTTCAAACTGCGAATACGTGCAGAGAGCCAGAATTTGGCTCCAAAATATGGCTCAGGCCTCGAAATTGGGATATTTGGGATATTTCAAAAACTGCAGGGGAGTTTGTGCAAAATGCGACTCACTGCCGCTTTCAGGACTTGGCATATGTTGCGTATAAAAAGTCGTAATATCAAACTGCGAATACGTGCATAGAGCCAGAATTTGGCTCTAAAATATGGCTCAGGCCTTGAAATTGGGGTGTTTGGGATATTTTGAAAACTGGAGGAAGGTTTGGGACAAATGTGACCCATCGCCGCTTTCAGTACTTGGCATATGTTGGGTATAAAGATATGTAATTTCAAACTGCGAATACGTGCAGAGAGCCAGAATTTGGCTCCAAAATATAGTTCAGGCCTCGAAATTGGGATATTTGCTTTATTACTGGAGGGGAGTTTGGGCAAAATGTGACTCACTGCCGCTTTCATTACTTGGTATATGTTGGGTATAAAAAGTCGTAATATCAAACTGCGAATACGTGCATAGAGCCAGAATTTGGCTCCAAAATATGGCTCAGGCCTCGATATTGGGATGTTTGGGATATTTTGAAAACTGCAGGGGGGATTGGGACAAATGTGACTAAACGCCGCTTTCAATACTTCGCATATGTTGGGTATAAAAAATTCGTAATTTGAAACTGCGAATACGTGCAGAGAGCCAGAATTTGGTTCCAAAATATGTCTCAGGCCTCGAAATTGGGAAGTTTGGGATATTTTGAAAACTGCAGGGGAATTTGGAACAAATACGACCAAACGCCGCTTTCAGTACTTGACATATTTTGAGTATAAAAAAGTCGCAATTTCAAACTGCGAATACGTTCAGAGAGCCAGAATTTGGCTCCAAAATATGGCTCAGGCCTCGAAATTGGGATTTTTGGGATATTTTGAAAACTGCAGGGGGAGTTTGTGCAAAATGTGACTCACTGCTGCTTTCAGGACTTGGCATATGTTGGGTATAAAGATTCGTACTATCAAACTGCGAATACGTGCAGAGAGACAAAATTTGGCTCCATAATATGGCTAAGGCCTCGAAATTGGGATATTTAAGATATTGTGAAAACTGAAGGGGAGTTTGTGCAAAATGTGACTCACTGCCGCTTTCAGGACTTGGCATATGTTGGGTATAAAATTCGTAATTTCAAACTGCGAATACGTGCAGAGAGCTAGAATTTGGCTCCAAAATATGGCTCCTGCTTCGAAATTGAGATATTTGGGATATTTCGAAAACTGCAGGGGAGTTTGTGCAAAATGTGACTCACTGCCGCTTTCAGGACTTGGCATATGTTGGGTATAATAAGTTGTAATTTCAAACTGCGAATACGTGCAGAGAGCACGAATTTGGTTCCAAAATATGGCTCAGGCCTCGATATTGGGATGTTTGGGATATTTTGAAAACTGCAGGGGGGATTGGGACAAATGTGACTAAACGCCGTTTTCAGTACTTCGCATATGTTGGGTATAAAAGGTGGTAATTTCAACCTGCGAATACGTTCAGAGAGCCAGAAATTGGCTCCAAATTATAACTCAGGACTCGAAATTGGGATGTTTGGGATATTTTGAAAACTGGAGGGGAGTTTGGGCAAAATGTGGCTCACTGCCGCTTTCAGTACTTGGCATATATTGGGTATAAAAATTCACAATTTCAAACTGCGAATACGTGCAGAGATCCAGAATTTGGCTCCAAAATATTGCTCAGGCCTCGAAATTGGGATGTTTAGGATATTTTGAAAACTGCAGGGGAGTTTGTGCAAAATGTGACTCACTTCCGCTTTCAGTACTTGGAATATGTTGGGTATAAAAAAGTCGCACTTTCAAACTGCGAATACGTG
The DNA here is from genome assembly GCF_040958095.1 of Procambarus clarkii. Taxonomy (NCBI): domain Eukaryota; kingdom Metazoa; phylum Arthropoda; class Malacostraca; order Decapoda; family Cambaridae; genus Procambarus; species Procambarus clarkii. The sequence goes on from NC_091225.1 coordinate 294,933, forward strand.
CAGAGATCCAGAATTTGGCTCCAAAATATGGCTCAGGCCTCGAAATAGAGATATTTCGGATATTTCGAAAACTGCTGGGGAGTTTGTGCAAAATGTGACTCACAGCCGCTTTCAGGACTTGTCATATGTTGGGTATAAAAATTCATAATATCAAACTGCGAATACGTGCATAGAGACAGAATTTGGCTCCAAATTATGGCTCAGGCCTCGAAATTGAGAAGTTTGGGATATTTTGAAAATTGCAGGTAGGTTTGGGACAAATGTGACCAAACGCCGCTTTCAGTACTGGGCATATGTTGGGTATAAAATAATTCGCAATTTCAAACTGCGAATACGTGCAGAGAGCCAGAATTTGGCACCAAAATATGGCTCAGGCCTAGAAATTGGGATATTTGGAATATTTCGAAAACTGCAGGGGAGTTTGTGCAAAATGTGACTCACTGCTGCTTTCAGGACTTGTCATATGTTGGGTATAAAAAGTCGAAATATCAAACTGCGAATACGTTCATAGAGCTTGAATTTGGCTGCAAAATATATCTTAGGCCTCGAAATTGGGATATTTGGGATATTTTGAAAACTGCAGGGAGGTTTGGGACAAATGTGACCAAACGCCGCTTTCAGTAGTTGGCATATGTTGGGTATAATGAGTTGTAATTTCAAACTGCGAATACGTGCAGAGAGCCAGAATTTGGTTCCAAAATATGGCTCAGGCCTCGATATTGGGATGTTTTGATATTTTGAAAACTGCAGGGGGGATTGGGACAAATCTGACTAAACGCCGCTTTCAGTACTTGGCATATGTTGGGTATAAAAAGACGTCATTTCGACCTTCGAATACGTGCAGAGAGCCAGAATTTGGCTCCAAAATATGGCTCAGGCCTCGAAATTGAGATAGTTGGGATATTTCGAAAACTGCAGGAGAGTTTGTACAAAATGTGACTCACTGCCGCTCTCAGTACTTGGCATATGTTGGGTATAAAAAGTCGTAATTTCAAACTGCGAATACGTGCAGAGAACCAGAATTTGGCTCCAAAATATGACTCAGGCCTCGAAATTGGTTAGTTTGGGATATTTTAAAAACTGCAGGGGAGTTTGGGTCAAATATGACCAAACGCCGCTTTCAGTACTTGACATATGTTGGGTATAAAAAGACGTCATTTCGACCTTCGAATACGTGCAGAGAGCCAGAATTTGGCTCCAAAATATGGCTCAGGCCTCGAAATTGGGATATTTGGGATATTTTGAAAACTGCAGGGATGTTTGGGACAAATGTGACCAAACGCCGCTTTCAGTACTTGGCATATGTTGGGTGTAAAAAGATGTAATTTCTAACAGCGAATACGTGCAGAGAGCCAGAATTTGGCTCCAAAATATGGCTTAGACCTCGAAATTGGGATATTTTGGATATTTTGAAAACTGCAGGGATGTTTGGGACAAATGTGACCAAACGCCGCTTTCAGTACTTGGCATATGTTGGGTGTAAAAAGATGTAATTTCTAAATGCGAATACGTGCAGAGAGCCAGAATTTGGCTCCAAAATATGGCTCAGGCCTCGAAATTGTGATATTTGGGATATTTCGAAAACTGCAGGAGAGTTTGTACAAAATGTGACTCACTGCCGCTTTCAGGACTTGGCATATGTTGGGTATAAAAAGTCGTAATATCAAACTGCGAATACGTGCAAAGAGCCAGAATTTGGCTCCAAATTATGGCTCAGGCCTCGAAATTGGGATGTTTAGGATATTTTGAAAACTGCAGGGTGGTTTGAGACAAATGTGACTAAACGCGGCTTTCAGTACTTGGCATATGTTGGTATAAAAAAGTCGCAATTTCAAACTGCGAATACGTGCAGAGAGCCACAATTTGGCTCCATAATATGGCTCAGGCCTCGAAATTGGAATATTTGGGATATTTTGAAAACTGCAGGGGAGATTGTGCAAAATGTGACTCACTGCCGCTTTCAGGACTTGGCATATGTTGGGTATAAAAAGTCGTAATATTAAACTGCGAATACGTGCATAAAGCAAGAATTTGGCTCCAAAATATGGCTCAGGCCTAGAAATTGGGATTTTTGGGATATTTCGAAAACTGGAGGGAGGTTTGGGACAAATGTGACCAAACACCGCTTTCAGTACTTGGCATATGTTGGGTATAAAAATTCGTAACTTATAACTGCGAATACGTGCAGAGAGCCAGAATTTGGATCCAAAATATGGCTCAGGCCTCGAAATTGGGATATTTGTGATATTTCGAAAACTGCAGGGGAGTTTGTGCAAAATGTAACTCACTGCCGCTTTCAGTACTTGGCATATGTTGGGTATAAAAATACATAATATTAAACTGCGAATACGTGCAACGAGCCAGAATTTGGCTCCAAAATATGGGTCAGACTTCGAAATTGGGATATTTTGGATATTTTGAAAACTGCAAGGAGGTTTGGGACAAATGTGACCAAACGCCGCTTTCAGTACTTGGCATATGTTGGGTATAAAAATACGTAATTTCTAACTGCGAATACGTGCAGATAGCCAGAATTTGGCTCCAAAATATGGCTCAGGCCTCGAAATTGGGATATTTGGGATAATTTGAAAACTGGAAGGGAGTTTGTGCAAAATGCGACTCACTGCCGCTTTCAGTACTTGACATATGTTGGGTATAAAATTCGTAATATCAAACTGCGAATACGTGAAGAGAGCCAGAATTTGGCTCCAAAATATGGCTCAGGCCTCGATATTGGATTGTTTGGGATATTTTGAAAACTGCAGGAAGGTTTGGGACAAATGTGACCAAACGCCGCTTTCAGTACTTCGCATATGTTGGGTATAAAAAAGTCGTAATTTCAAACTGCGAATACGTGCAGAGAGCCAGAATTTGGGTCCAAAATATGGCTCAGGCCTCGAAATTGGGATGTTTGGGATATTTCGAAAACTACAGGGGAGTTTGTTCAAAATGTGACTCACTGCCGCTTTCTGGACTTGGCATATGTTGGGTATAAAAAGTCGTAATATCAAACTGCGAATACGTGCAGAGAGCCAGAATTTGGCTCCAAAATATGGCTCAGGCTTCGAAATTGGGATATTTGGGATATTTTGAAAACTGCGAAGAGGTTTGGGACAAATGTGACCAAAAGCCGCTTTCAGTACTTGGCATATGTTGGGTATAAAAAGATGTAATTTCTAACTGCGAATACGTGCAGAGAGCCAGAACTTGGCTCCAAAATATGGCTCAGGCCTCGAAATTGGGATATTTGCGTTATTTTGAAAACTGGAGGGGAGTTTGGGCAAAATGGGAATCACTGCCGCTTGCAGTCCTTCGCATATGTTGGGTATAAAAAAGTCGCACTTTCAAACTGCGAATACGTGCAGAGATCCAGAATTTGGCTCCAAAATATGGCTCAGTCCTCGAAATAGAGATATTTCGGATATTTCGAAAACTGCTGGGGAGTTTGTGCAAAATGTGACTCACTGCTGCTTTCAGGACTTGTCATATGTTGGGTATAAAAAGTCGAAATATCAAACTGCGAATACGTTCATAGAGACTGAATTTGGCTCCAAAATATATCTCAGGCCTCGAAATTGGGATATTTGGGATATTTTGAAAACTGCAGGGAGGTTTGGGACAAATGTGACCAAACGCTGCTTTCAGTAGTTGGCATATGTTGGGTATAATAAGTTGTAATTTCAAACTGCGAATACGTGCAGAGAGCCAGAATTTGGCACCAAAATATGTCTCAGACCTCGAAATTGGGATATTTTGGATATTTTGAAAACTGCAGGGGAGATTGTGCAAAATGTGACTCACTGCCGCTTTCAGGACTTGGCATATGTTGGGTATAAAAAGTCGTAATTTCAAACTGCGAATACGTGCAGAGAGCCTGAATTTGGCTCCAAAATATGGCTCAGGCCTCGAAATTGGGATGTTTGAGATATTTTGAAAACTGCAGGGGAGTTTGTGCAAAATGTGACTAATTTTGCCGCTTTAAGGCCTTGGCATATGTTGGGAATAAAAAATCGTGATTTAAAACTGCGAATACGTGCAGAGAGCCAGAATTTGGCTCCAAAATATAGCTCAGGCCTCGAAATTGGGATATTTGGGATATTTTGAAAACGGCAGTTAGATTTGGGACAAATGTGACCAAACGTCGCTTTCAGTACTTGGCATATGTTGGGTATAAAAAGTCGTAATATCAAACTACGAATACGTGCATAGAGCCAGAATTTCGCTCCAAAATATGGCTTAGGCCACGAAAATGGAATGTTTGGGATATTTTGAAAACTGGAGGAAGGTTTCGGACAAATGTGACCAAACGCCCTTTCAGTTCTTGGCATATGTTGGGTATAAAAAGTCGTATTTCAAACTGCGAATACGTGCAGAGAGCCAGAATTTGGCTCCAAAATATGGTTCAGGCCTCGAAATTGGGATATTTCGGATATTTCGAAAACTGCAGAGGAGTTTGTGCAAAATGTGACTCACTGCCGCTTTCAGGACTTGGCATATGTTGGGTATAAAAATTCGTAATATCAAACTGCGAATACGTGCATAGAGCCAGAATTTGGCTCCATAATATGACTCAGGCTTAGAAATTGGGATGTTTGGGATATTTTGAAAACTGGAGGGAGGTTTGGGACAAATGTGACCAAACGCCGCTTTCAGTACTAGGCTGGGTTGGGAATAAAAATCGTAACTTAAAACTGCGAATACGTGCAGAGAGCCAGAATTTGGCTCCAAAATATGGCTCAGGCCTCGAAATTGGGATGTTTGGGATATTTTGAAAACTGCAGGGGAGTTTGTGCAAAATGTGATTAATTGCCGCTCTCAGGACTTGGCATATGTTGGGAATAAAAGGTGGTAATTTCAAACCGCGAATACGTGCAGAGAGCCAGATTTTGGCTCCAAAATATGGCTCAGGCCTCGAAATTGTGATGTTTGGGATATTTTGAAAACTGCAGGGACTTCGGGACAAATATGACCAAACGCTGCTTTCAGTACTTGGCATATGTTGGGTATAAAAAGTCGTAATTTCAAACTGCGAATACGTGCAGAGAGCGAGAATCTGGCTCCAAAATAT